>NC_077230.1:144997606-145035106 GCF_027887165.1 Monodelphis domestica | reverse complement strand
AATTCAACTATCTAATCATTTCCTTTTGTTACGTGTGAAAGTTATTTCACACTTCTACCTGGTCAGGTAGCTTTCTTGTTATTTAACAGTTAAGTACTTGATAATGATTCCTGCTGCTTGGTAGGAGTCTCCAAGTTAGAATGGGTTCAGACCAACTACAATAAAAGCAAGACAAATTATGTTAGAAGTAAAATTTCATGTACATCACTGTGGAAATGGAAACCCAATATCTAAAATCTGATTATAATAAAGGTGTAAAAAAAAAAGGAAACTTAATCTTCCTTGCTCTTCCTTTTTCTATCTGTGGTAAGTATCCTATTAAAATAATATATTTTCCAAAAGTCTTCTCTAGTTGTGTTGTCCCTTCTTTACCCTGAGGACCAGATGAAAGCTATCATCATTTTGACTCTACCTTGTTATTTCTCTTACAAAGTAAATAACACTGGCATTTAAAAAATGTGACTGGGGGAAAAAATAGGAAATAAGAGAACAAAATCATCTACGTTTATCCTTTTGTGGTATTTCAGACTCTAAAACACTGCATGAAGTCAGAGTAATTGTTTTGTACACTGGAAAAAGGGTAATAAAAGCACTACCACTACTAAAGAAAATTAAATGTAAAAAAAGACTGATGGTGGTTCGAGCAGAGTGCGTTTGTTTTTAGTTTTCCTAAGCCAATGTGCCAAGTTTTGTACTTTTGCAGCTTCCAGTTTTGCTTTTGGTGAAGGTTTCTAGAATCTTAGCAATCCCACACATAAACATTTATCGTTATATCCATTAAGACTTAAGGTTTTAGATTTTCAACTATGAGGGAGAACTCAGCCAAAGATGCTTGAAAGATAAATACGTTTAATTAGGGGCAGAGGATGATCATTAAAGGAAGTCTGACTGCTGCAGAAGTCATTAACAATCTTAAATGAAATTTTTATTTTTATGATAGCCATTTACATGTATAATAAGAGCCAATGATTCTTGGGAGCAGTGTGACAGAAACAGAGTGTGGCGAGAACTCATGTAAGACATACTATTTAAATGAGCTGGTGTTAGCTATTCATATTTGTTAATGAACTAGATATGCAGGGCTATAAGAATGAATGTTCTGATGCTTTAAATTTTAATATCTAGAAATCAAGGGTAAGGACCAATTACTAGAATTTCCACCCTTAAAGGAATAATTAATAATGATATGACAAATGTACAGGTCCAAACTTCTGAAAAAAAAAGTTTGTTAAAAATTAGGGTCTAAGAGTTGATAAAAAAAAATCAAAACAGTGATTTTGAGCTGGAATAATCTGTGATCCTGGCAGCTTTCTCTGTTGGTCATGGATCATAATTCTAAATGTTTTAATATACAATAATCCATATGAATGCATTGCAGACCCTGTTGATCACCTGTAGTTAATGATGCTTTCAGTACAAATGAACAAGCAATGTTCTTTGCCCTTACCTTTATGGTAAATAAATTGGCATTCTGGTCTTACAATAATTAAATAAAATGTAAATCCCTAATCCTATTTGGCTATTGGGTCCAAGAAAGTTACTCTGCTATTACCTGTCTAGTTCTAATGATTGGTAATGATTTATTGTTGTTTTTTTTTATTGTTCTAAAAGTGCTCTGATGTGGTGCCTTGATGTCTAATGAAAAGAAATTGGTCTTAAAAAGCTACTCATTGTTTATCCTGACTCTCAGATAACACATTTTTCTTCTGATAAAATATTTTTCTTATTTATTGTTCAAAACACACAATATAGACAATAATTCTAATTCTGGTGCTGTTTTATTTAGTAGTGTTTTACCCCTGGTGCCTGGCTGTCTACCATCATACCTCAGCACATAGCTTTACTCTGAGATAAGCCCTCTCTCCTTTGCTCTTTCTCCCATGCTTTCTGTAGTTTGTCTGCAGGATGCAGGTTTTGAACTGAAGAGCGCAGTGGAGTTCTTACTGTGCTTTTCCGGTTTCAGCACAATCAAAGTTTTGTGTTTGGAATTGTCCTTGACATTCTTTCGTCCCACAATGGGGTGGACAAAGTGTGCTGGAAACCATGACATCATGATCATTGACACAGACTTAAATAAATCACCTGCGTCTTGGCCTCTTTCTGCTTATTCAAGGATTCTTCATCTTAAGGGAGAAAGTGCTCTTTATTTTTACAAACCTTTATCCCAAGGGTGGCTGGAAAATGCAAACTTTTACAAGTGTTTTCAAAATAAATATACTATGTGGTTTTAGACATACTACGCTGAGTCAGGAGTGTTTTGAATAGTGTTTAAAGGTTAGGTGCCAGGCAGAAGGAAAGCCAGGCTTATCAATTCAGATGGAAAAACTCTAACCTAGAGTTTTGTATTTTTTTAATGTCTTTCTAAATATAGCCTCTCTTGTGATTTAAATACACACGCATATACATCATGTTTAGAGTGCTGAAGAGCACAGCATTCCTTTCTGATAAACAGAACTCAATATTACAAAGCTGTTGGGTCAGATGCACACAGTTGAAAATAAGGTAGATTCTAGGTAAAAGTTGAAAGCCATCTCAACTGACTTCTCTGAAAGAACTTAGTTGTGCAATCTTTGGTATATGAAGGCAATACCTAAAGAAATACTACAGAATCTAATTTTGTGATTCAGACAAAGCTAGATGCTAGATATTTGTATAGGAATATTTATTAATTTAGGAAGCAGTCACCTCTTATAACTTCTCTTTACTTATTTTCTAAGAAAATAACAATGAGGAAGGAAGTACCACAGAAATCTTTAGTATTACCACTATTATGCAAAAAAAAAAAAACCTCGTTAACTGTTTTTCCCTCAATGACTTGACATGCTCTCAGATGGAAAACTTATGATTCTTGTGACTCTTTGCTACCAGAAATCACATGAGATGAGCAAGGAAGAAAGACACAATAGTTTTATTTATATCTAGCACAGAACTTCTCAGAAATACCTTAATTTGCTTGCTTGTAGAGACTGAAAAAAATATCCAATGAAAGATCCTTTTTTCCCGGATCAATTATTATAATTGGTGATACTTTATTACTAAGAGCTGAACTTCTAAATATTTGTAAGAAAACTGTCACCATGAAAAATATTTCTTAGACAAAGCATAAAGCTAGGTCTGGGAATGAAATCAAGGCTGTTATATAGTTTAAACAAATATTTTTCAAATGATATGAATAGTATGTGTATTGGTATGGAGTTAGTATCTGTTTATACCTGTGTATTTTAACTTAAGAGCATTCATTAGTTTTTAAGCTCCAAATGCATAAACATGTATATTTATGCTGCAGTATTGTGTACTGCTTATAAAGCTCTGAATTAAGTCATTTTGTGCTTTAGTGTTGGTTAGAATGACACAATTAGAACCTGTTATTCTACCAACTAATTACTACTAGAATATGTCAGCCAAGGAATGCTATGAGATTACAAATTTAGGAATTCTCAAAGAATGGATCCTGTTTATATTATTTTTGTTTTCAATAAAATCATTGTCATGGAGATAGATTGGTACCAGAGCATTTTCTGTTCTCATCGAAATCTTTATTGCAAAAGTGTAGTTTAATTTTAATATTCAACATACTTGGAAGAATTTTAATAGTTAGCTGCCCTTCTTTGACCCTTTATATAGCCTAGCATTTGAAAAAATCAGGCTTATCTAAATTTTCTTTATTTTTCAAACTCCTCATTTCTGATTAATTTTGTAAAATTGCATTTTGATGGTTACTAATATTTTACATTCAGTCCCCTTCCTCAAAATATTACATATCATACCTTACTTCATCAAAACACCAAGTTCTATGATTTTGGAACTTCAAAGATTTCTTTGATCAGAAAATGAATTACTATTGATTGCTTCTTGGTGAACATTTGAGCATATAGAAAAAGTTATATTTAAGGGTTGAATGTGCAAAAGGAATGAAGGAAATTGTTTTTGGAATTTTAGAGAAAAATATGAAAACAGCTCATGCACTGTGTCTCTCTGGGGTGAAATTCTATAAATTGGCTCCACAGGTGATATTTAAAATAAAATCCTTAAACCAAATATATATCTGATGACCATCATCCCCTCTGAAAAATTAGCCTTCTCTGTCAAAAAAAAATAATAAAAATGGGAAATACTGATGTGGCACCAGGTATCCAAACATATTACTATTTCAGATTATCTGTCTCCTTTTCACAAGTACAAATAACTTAGTTTTAACTGCCTGCTTATGGAAAAAAATGATATCTTTTTCCCTTGTTTGTCAACTAGAGCTGCTGTCAGAAAAAAAAATTCTTTCATTTCCCCCCAAATAAGTACTACTGTTCTTCAAAGCTTGCAGTAATGTTTAAAGTAAATAAGTTCTTGTCCAGCTAGTGCAATTGGATTCATTGAATTGCCCAAACAAAGCTATTGTTTAGTGGTCTACAATAAGCCTTTTCTCTGTTTCCTTTAAAAGAATCTTCCTTGTTCTTGCAGTTGGCATGCTTAGTTTTGTAAGCCCTTCTATAATGTGCAACTGCTAAAGATGCATTTCTTTTTTTCCACAGAAGAAATGAAGGAAGAATATGACACTATGGGGCCAGAAGCCACAATCCAGACCACTGTTAATAATGGTACAGGTAAGCCAAAAGTCTACCACTGAAACATCATCTTTGTCTTCTGCCATGTGAGACTAGTAATACATGAAGAAAAGGGGAGTACTTCTATCACTTCTGTATTATCATAGCTTAATGATTGAGTCAGTTGGAATCCTCCTATTTCTGAGTATTTACTTAAAAATGTAAACACTGTAGTTTGGTATTTTGTGCAGTGGAGCTCTCTAGTAATGCATCCTCTCTTTGCCTTCCTAAATCAAGAATTAAATTTCAACAAATATAAATTAAACACCAAAAATGTGCTATGCTCTCTGCTAGGGGCAGGGGGGATACAAAGACAAAAATGAAACTGTCCCCACTCTCAAGAAGCTTACATCTGAGGCAGTTAGGTAGTTCAGTAGATAGAGAGCCAGGCCTGGAAAAGAGAGGTCCTGGGTTCAAATCCAGCCTCAACTGGTTCCTAAATGTGTGACTAAACAAATTACTTAAACCCAATTGCCTAGATTGCTGTTCTTCTGCCTTGGAACTGATTCTTAGTGCTGATTCTAAGATAGGTTTAAAAAAAAAAGAATCATATGTCCTATATCAGGAAAGGGATATGGATAGTAGATAAAACATTCACACAGCTAAATGGAAGGAAATTTGAAGATAGAAAGTGGGGTTAGATCATAGACAGTTGAACTCACCTAGTCCAACATCATCATTTTACATCTGAGAAAACTGAGGTCGAGAGATGTCAAGTCACTTGGTCAAAATTATAAGTAGCAGAGTTGGAATTTGAACCAAAGCCCTCTGACTTCAAATCCATGGATCTTTTTTTCTGAACCACACTCTCTCCCATGGAAGGTAGGTTAAGCTTTACAGAGAAAGCAGCACAGGAATTGAACCTTAAAGGAAGTTAAGGATTTCAAGAAGAGAAGACAAAAAGAGTACATTTACAAATGGGAAACTGCTTGTGCATGTTTGGACACTGGAGGTGAAAAGCTGACTTTGGGGAATAGCTAGGTAGGTCAATTTGACTAAAACAAAAAATATAAATGAAAAAGGTTACTGTGAAACAAGCCTAGAAAAATAGGATGGGGAAGAGTTAACACAAGATTTTATATTTTAGCCTGAAGACTTTGTATTTTGTAAAAGAAAAATATCAGAGCATGGATTTAGCCAGCTTCCTCTAGTCGTTTATCCAAATACTTCATAAAGACTTCAAAAATTTGAATAGTAACTAACTCATCAACTGACTCCAATCCACATAAAAATTCAGAGAAAACAAATATTTATACTATAAAGTATCTTGAAATTGTCTTTCCTGAAAAATAGCTATAAAAATATCCCATTTTATTTTCCTTAATTTCCTCATTGTATGCCTTTTTCGATATTTTTTTTTCTAAAAATTTCATGTCCTTTGATGGGAAAAGAAAACTATGTGTAACTGGAAGCTGCCATCTCTTCCGCATTTTTCTTCTAATGAAATAAGGAATTACAGTAAAAAAAAAAGTAGTTTATTTTGTTTCATTTTACTCCTCTAAAATGGAGCCTTAGGAAAGCTGCACACAATCCATATTCTTTCCGAAGAGCTAACAAGTATAGGATATAAAAATATCTCCAATGTGAGTTTGTGATTCAGTGTATTTATCTGCATTCTACTATTGTAGCCTCTGTGTTACAAACAATACTACATACCATTCTAAACTGGATTTTATTGATTATTATAAAATAATCTTTCTAAACAAGGGTTCATCAAAGTATGTTTGTCTCCCTAAAGAACTGATAGTTTACTGTGCAGTTAGTTCTTAGGACATTATAATACTAATAATTAAGATGCTTCTTATACTGTTCTTATGATGATAAATGTAAAAATTAACCATTGACCTGTTTACAATAATTTTATGAATATGAGAAATGTATTTACAATAATTTTATGAATAATATGAGAAATTGGTTTCCTTATTAATGAAGTAGAGGAAATGATGAAAAATTAAACTATGTTATTAAATGTCCCTTAATTAGAATAATAAATAGATTCAGCTAATGAAATCCCTCTATGTAAAGTATAATAAATGTCACTATGTGACAAACAAACATTCTACAAAGACTTTGCTAAAAGGAATCTCAATAAAAATATACATTATTTATAAAGCTGGATGATTTTTAGAAGGTTCCAGAATCAAGTTTGTTGTTTGGTTGCTTTGGGACCACACTTGTCATGTCAGGGAACTTCTGGTGAGGAGATTCCCTCTATGAAAACAGATCATCACCAAATTTTATCTCCCCGGATCACTAAGAATTTAAGTGACTTTTGAAGGGTCACCACTAGTATGTTTTAGAAGTTGAATATTCATTCAGGTCAACTTGACTCATGGGCTGGCTCTATATCTACTGACTGGCACTCCCTTAAAGTTCATCAAAATGTTAGAATTCACAATTATCATAAGACCCCATAATCTATATTTTGGTAACATTGGGGCATACATATTTCCATTTCCATCAGATAGTTTGAAATGTAGACCCGGAGGTCAAGGAACAGTTGACAGAAGTATAAATTTTTAGTCCATTTGCATAGTGGCAGTATTTCAAGCAATGAGAGAGGATAAAATCTCTGGGCCAAAGAAGGAAGAAAGGGAAGTAAGAGGACTAAAGACAGAATCTTAGAGAATATTTGCATTTAAAGGGCAAAAAGAGCTAACAACAACAAAGACAGACGTTTGGAAGAGATCTGGATCATATAAATGTCATGAAGTCATTAGAGTAGAGGTCAAAGAGAAATGAAGTATCAGTTAAAGTCATTGTTTTTTTTTTGTTGTTGTTGTTAGTTTTTTAATGAGGGAGTCACTGATAACCTTGAGGAAGGCTTACAGTTCACAATGCTACCCTGCATTGGAAAATTCTATGTCCTGTATGTTCATGTCCACCAGAAGCTTTGATCCTTTACTAAAACACATATGATTTGGTCTAGCACAAAATGCTTACAGTGATACAGTGAAAAGAATACTGGATTCAGAGTATGATGGGGGTTTGAATCTGGACTCCACCACCTGTTTCTTGGGTAACATTCACTTTCCTCTCTACAACAAAAGACTTGGACTAGATGATCTATGAAGTCCATTTCAACTACAAATCTATGATTCTAACATTCTATAGAGATTAGAATTTTCTAGCATTATAACTGTATATTTAAGGGGGGAGATTGTGTTAAAAATCATTCCTTGTATGCATCTCTTGCCTACTCTGATCCTAGGTCTGATGAATTAATGACCATTGAAAAGCATTTAAGTGTTTACTGTGTGATGAGCACTGTTGCTACATACAGAGTTGGACAGGGCCTTGTCTAGTCAAACACACTCATTTTATACTTGAATTGAAGCTCAGAAATTAGGTGACTTATCCAAGGTCACATAGAAATATAATGATAGAGCCAGGAATAGAACCCAGTTTGCTAGTCCTTACTATTCCCACCATCCCACAATTTCACTGGAGAGATATAGTATGGCATCATAGGTGCATCATGGAAAGTTGGTTTTGAAGTCAAGAAGACCTAATTTCAAGTCCTACTTCTGACAACTACTGGCTGTGTGATTCTGGGTAAGACATCTGGGTAAGACTAAGACGTTTCTTAGTGCCCAGGAAACTCTAAAACTACAAGTTGCAGGGTAGGTGCTGAGGGGAATTGGCAGAAGGAATTTCCTCAGTGAGATTTCCCCATACCAATGAAGTCACAGAATTAGTAAAAAAAAAAAAATTAATCAAAAAAGGGGCAGCTAGATGGCACAGTAGATAAGAGTGCCAGGCTTGCAGTCAGGAAGACCTGGGCTCAAATTTGACCTCAAACACTTCCTCTCTGTGTGACCTTAGGGAAGTCCTTAACTCTTCTTGCCTAGCCTAGGGTTCAATCAATCAATCAAAAATAAAAAAATAAAAAAGATTTAAGTAAAATACTAGCCAAAGGCAGGGTGACATACATATATAAATCTTAAAGTGGTATACAAACAGACCTCTGAAATTATCTTTCACTTCTAAAAATCAAGCACTATCTTTTATTGGCCCTAACATTTTAAAAATGTGGTTTATATTCTAACATGTGTTAATTATAATTAATATAAAATAATTAATATGTATAATCATAAAAAAATATATCAAGTAGTCCATATAAAATCAACTGTCAGAAAGATAACTCTGTTTCCAGGAAAACAACTTAGCTTTATTGTAACAGGGAAGGAATAGATTTTAGATTCTATAATAAACGGAAATCTCCTTTGAATTTACCTTTTAGGTTTGTTAAGGTGCATAGGAAAAAAAATAAACAATGGAAAGATTTAGACTAATAAAATCTCAAATTGCCAAAGTCAAAAGAACATTCGAGGTGAAAACCCCTCCCCCATGCTACAGACAATGAAACTGAGTCCCAGATATTTTTCAGCTTGTCCTAGGTCTAGATCAGAAGAGTCTGAACTAGAATTCCTGTCACCTGACATCCAATCCAGTGTTCTTTCCATCACACCACACTGATTAGATTTCCACACTGAGCTTTCAAAGGGTGCTTACTACCCAAAGATTTGAAGCTGCAATTAGGGCACCTTGACCCTGGTTAGAAATAATTATCACATGATTTTTAAAAAAAAATTTGGACTTTTCTTCCCCATTTTCACATCAGACATATTTTAGTTTTATTTCTATTTACGTGCAGGCTTGGTGGAAGATAGCCAGGAAGGCTACAAGTCAGTAGTATTTGTTGTTTAATTATACTAATATTTGACTCTTATCTTTCTGTCATGTCCTCCTGGACTATCATCATATGCTCCTAAAACTACTTTTATTATTAAATATCTCTCATAAAACCCTTCAATAAATACCTACTGCCCAAAGGAGGGGGGCTCCAAACCCCTTAACCTAAAACTTAAAGCCATCTTCAATTTAGTCCTCCCTGACGACTTATTACCAAGAGATTTTCATTCCTGCCAGACCAGTTAGCTCACTGTTTCCCACAGATAACACTCCTGAACTGTTGCTTATGTTATCCAGCCTAACTTCCCTTTCCTTCCCCCTTAGCCACTCTAATTCAACTCAAAGTGCAAGACATTATGATAGCATGCAAAGACACAAATAAAACAGTGCCTGCCTTCAATGAGCCTTCATTCTTCTGGGATATCCCAACCATGTGCACTCACAGGTATTCAATATAAGAGCATTCAAGAAGGGAGCAGGACAGGAGTCTAATAGGTGATGGCATCTGAATTGGGGCTTGAAATGAAACGAAAGGTTTTAAGAGGTAGCAGGGAAGAAGAAGTGCCCTTCAGCTAGGGTGCTGTTCTATTCAAAGACATAGAGGTAGCCAATCAGAGAATGGGAGCTGAGTTCAACTGTTTGACTGGAATGTTGAATATATGAAATGGAGCAACATGGAATATCTAGAAAGGCAAAAGGCTATAGAAGGCATTAGATGCCAAGCTGAGGAGTTTGCCGTTTAACTTAGCACTAACAGGGAACCAATGAAGTTTTTTAAGCAGGAAAATGACATGGCCATACCTATATTTTAGGAATGTTAATCTGGTAGCTGTAATAGCATGTGATTGAGAAGGAAGACCAATTAGGCAGCTATTACAACAGATGTGAGAGATGTGAAAGTACAATCAACAAGACATAGTAATTGCTGGGATATGGGGGGGCGGGGTTGGGGGTGAAGGACAAGTCAAGGTTGATTCTAATAATATAAACCAGAGCATTAGAAAGATGGTACCTTTAACAACCAAGAGGGACGGAAGTTTGGAGGCAGGGTGAGTTAGGGAAGAAATAAAGTATTTTATTTTGGACATGGTGAGTCTGAGATGAAGTGAGACCGAAGTTCAGGAGGGAGATTAGAAATGTTGTATGGAATCAAGAGCCCTCGAAGTAGAGGGGATAATTGAATCTTTGAGAAATGATTAGATCATCAAGTATAGAGAGGAAAGAAAAGAGGGTCCAGGACAGCCCAGTACAGAGCACTGTGGGACCACCACACTATGCTGATGATGAAACTAGATTTAGAAGACAGGTAGTAGGAAAAGCAAGAGAGAAGAGTGTTAACAGAGACCTAGGGAGGAGAAAGCATCAAGGAGAAGGGAGTTGTTGACTACGAAACAAATTAGAGAAATCGAGCAGAATGGACACTGTGGACAGAAAGTGGGGGGGGAGATCAAGTCCTACTTCAGCCATGAAATTTCTCCTTGCCAGCTCTAGATGACAATGACCTCTAGCTTTTTTTGGAACTCCTATGCCCCCTATTTATCAGTATCACTCACCTTGATACTTCTTTGTATTTGTTATGTTAATATTTCATGTGTTTTGGTCCTATTTTCCTAAAAAGTGTGAGCTCTTCCAAATGGCAATCTTTTGTTGCCTCATGATAATTTGCACATTACTGTGCTCTTAGGAAGCTTGCAAGATTGGTTGATGAAGAAATGAATGATGAGTAAAGAAACTGTCATTAAAAGAGTCTCAGTCAATCAAGTTTAAGCAATTTAGGTTAATCAAAATGGAATTTTACTGGAGAAATAACTGGATGAAGTCAAAAGTGACAATAAAATTTAAAATGGTCAGATCAGGAGTTTAGCATAGGGGATTTACTGCAAGTGGAAAATTTTGAAATGCTAAATTCTATTACAAACTCTCCATGTAACAAACTTTTCTGGGTTTTAATTTCTACATGGCAAGATTATTATATTTACTATACATTATAGGGGATGGGTTCTTACAAGGAATCTGGCATGTCAAAATGATTCAACTTCATGGTGAAGAAATTGTGCAGGGTTTTCTTAGAGACTATAAGAAATGTGACTTTCTAAAGTAGAAGAAAGTGATGGAAAAACTCTATAATGTCATAAACTTTAGTTGGTCTTAACAGCAGGAATAAACCTAGCCTATCTATATACAAATCAGCATAGGTCTCTGGTATTTACCCCTGAATGGGTGAAAGTGATGTTTTCCTCAGACAATCTACTAATCTTGTTACAGAATCTATAAATAGCCATGGTCACCCTCATCTCTTCCTAGGAAAAAAAATATCCTGAATTTGGAGACAGAGAAAGGTCAGTTTAGGGCACAGATCTTACTTTTTATACAAAGATAGGAATGTGACCATTTTTGCGCCATTATGCTATTAGGTATAATTATCAAATATGTTAGGATCACTTAGAAGTGCTTTTTATTAATTGTAAAATAAAATGTATTTTTATGAAGTACTTATTTCCATCTCTCTGTGCCCAAATTAATTTCTCCCACTAAAATCAAGGGTATTGATCTCATCCAATTCATCAAATTAAGAGTAACTGTTACATTTTGAATAGGTTTTTAGAAATCCTCTGCCTTGACTTTCTGGAGCACAAAAATCTGCAAGCAGTAAAACGGATTTTTTTTCATGTTACTTTGTTGAGAATCAAAGACCAAGAGTTAGAGTAATTTAGGCTTCAGTTCTATGTCTTCTGTCTGCAGTCTTCCAAATGTGTTAGTATACTATTATATACATATAACATATCTCCTCTACCTTATATGTGTGTAATATATAACACATGTTATACACATGCATAGATATTATATGTGTGTGTATATATATATACATATATATGTATATATATAGTCTCATAGGATCTGGCAAAGATTGTTACAGCATTTGATTCCTGAATATTATCCTGGGTCATGTTTTTCTACCCCTATGTGGAAGGGAAGTAAGATCAACATTAAAAAAAAATTAAATGAACTCATTTATATAAGCAACAGGAACTTTATGAGTTAAAGCTTTTATATGTTACTTCTATGCATGAGTTCCATGGGTATTTTATTGTTCAGTCGTGCTGGATCAATGTGCAAGATAATTCTAGTCTAAAATACTTAACAAAGCAGGAGTTAGATAATTAATCAAATCAGCATGTCATTTTCATCTTGTGTATAGTATCTATCACCTTTTTATGTTGCTGGGATTGTATGGGTGGGGGGAAGGGTTGGTGAGGAGAAAGGGGTAGGGAAGAGAAAATCATCCATCAAATATGTCATACATATAACAATTTTTAAAAATAATTCTCATTATTTGATGAGTAAGCTCATTTAAAATTTTAAGAAAAAAGATATGTTCTAGGGAGAGAAAAAGAGAAGTAAAACTTGGCAGGTTAGGAGAGTAGTCGTTTTCAGGCTGTAATCAGTGTGCGCCAAGGAGGGCCTGTCACTTCCTGGCTAATGAAGGTTGTGGTTTTATTAGCTTTGTTTGCGATTAGGAGCAGCTATCTCCACCTCACAGTAGGAGTTCCCACAAAAAGTAACTGGTCTCCTAAGCTTCTTGAATGTCTCCTTTTGTTGTTGTGTGTGGTTTTAAGGCAACTCTCAAATTATTTTCCTTAATGCGTTTTTCCCTCTTACAATTGTTGCTTTGAATTTTTAACTGAAAATCACTCATTAAAAGTCTCTGGGCCTGGTCAGACTTATTTGGAATCTTAGCCTTTGAAATTATAGAATTTTAGACTTCGAAGGAGCTCTAGAGAGATATGAAATTTAGATCTTGACAAGTGAAGTAACTTGTTCAAGGTCAGAAGCCTAGTTTGTGTAAGAGCCAGGATTAGAAGCAATGCAAACCAATTCAAACATTTTCCCACTATGTCATGTTGCTAAGGGTTTTTTTTTAAGTTTTTCTTTTTTACTGAGCAGGTAAAAGGAAATGTCGGAGCCCATAATGGTCAAAACTTGGACAAATTCCTGCCTCATAGACGCCCTTTCTAAAAAAATAAAAATCTTCAAATGATTTCTTCTCTATGTACTGAAAGACTTTTTTAGGGATATTTAAATCTAATACTCCTACTAAAGAGCAGGACTAATAGACTTAAAACACATGGTCCACCTTTGATTCTGTTCAGAGAACAGTTTAACATTAACAATTTTATTTTGGGGAAAAGGGATGGAAGGAGGAATTAAAACAGTGTATGGCACCATGGGTAGTGTCCTGCAAGGCCAATTATATTCTTGAAGAGCAAGAAGCTGTACCAAAATCCCATCCCCCAATTCATTCTTGAACTTTCTGTCCTGAAGTCCTTGTTTAAGGGTTATTCCCATTGGCATCTGAACATGTGCTCTGCCATGTCAGAACAAGGGTAGAGTGCTCTGCCAAGACACTACACTCATTCCCAAGAAGAGAAAGGGAACATTTCCTGTTGCTTTTGCAACTGACTCCTTCTTTTAGTTATATGGCTGCATCTATGATACTGTACCAAGCTGGAGTTTTGCCATGTGTCCTATAACTATGTCATGAAGTATTTAATGCCATCAGAGAAGTGAATCTAAAGAAACTTTTCTCTTTCTTATCTTCCCCCACTGTTATCATCCCCCACATATCTGGTATCCAGTGTGTGCTTAACTTAAAGACCACAGGCTCAGTTCTGTTAGATAATTAATTCAGCTCTAAATAAGTTTCCAAAGACTTTGAAAGCACTTATATGCCTCAACAAAATGCTAAATATGTACATTAAAGACGTGAAAAATGAGTGATGAGATTTAAAATATAACTTGGCATGTCTATATGCTACTTACCTTACATTTTGCAGACATTTTCTAAAAATGAAAAAATGCTAATTAGATTGATTCATTGTTTGACTCAACAAGAATACATACAATGCCTACTATGTGCAAAATATTATAATATTTATGAAGCAGCATATTTAAAGGAAAGAGAGGGGAAATTTGTTTTAATCCTTTAAGTAACATATCTCAAGTTTCATGAAAGAAAGGAAAGAAGGGAAGGAGGGATGAAGGAGGAGAAGGATGAGAGAGAGAGGGAGAGACAGAGAGAGAGGGGGGGAGGGAGGGAGGGGGAGAAGGGAGAGGGAGGGAGGGAGAGAGAGAGAGGAAGAGAGGGAGAGGAAGAGGGACAGAGAGAGAGGAAAGGAAGGTATGAAAGAAATCTGATTTAAAGTGGGTGACCAAAAAAAGCCAAATTAAAAAATCAGTATTTTTTGGGGGGGATTATGGCACAGATAGTATATTTAGATGGATGGAGACAGAGAGACAAACAGAGAGACAGCAAAAGAGACAAGAGATTGTGAAATGGTGGCAAAAAAAATTTATTCAATATACTTTATCATTTTCTTAACTACATCAATTGCCTTTAGCAATTGAAATCCAAAATCTTCTCTTTTCTAAAATTATTTATGCTTTTTTCTTTTTGTGAAACTATATTATGTTTATAAAATTTGTACTTTAATCTTTAGTAAGAATTAAAACCAGCAAACCAAAAATAGTAGTACATTGATTAGTTTATGTAAAGGTCTAAAAGTATATACATGCTTAATAAAGATAGAGAAGTGAGAACAACAAATAGAAAACAAAGAATGAGGTGAAAGTTAAATCATCAGTCTTAATGCTGGACAGGATCTCCAAGATCATCATATAGTCCATCCCACTTCTGAAAAAGAACTTCTCCAATATATTTGACAAATGGTGACCCAAGTAATCTATTTGATTAACTCAAAGGAGAATCTCCCAAGGCAGGCCATTCCACTTTTGTATAGCTCTAATTAGTGCGGTGTTTTTCTGACATCAACTTACATTTTTCTCTTTGCAGTTTTTTACCCTTGCACCTAGTTCTGTCTTCTAGGCTAAGGAGAGCAAGTCCAATTTCATTTTCATGTGGAAATTTTTTATGTACCTGATGACAGCTATCATGTTGGTCCCTTCCCCATCCCAAACCAAAGCCTGCTCACTAGGGGGGAATATAAAAGGATAGTAAGATAGAAAAATAACTATTATTAGATTTTTTTGGTATTATGCTTCTATACTGATTAAAGCTCCATTGCAATTTAAGAAAGCATTCCATATGTATGGACATAAAGACCAATTTGTATTGTAATAACTAGCCAAATCATCATAGATGAACAATATATTTAAAAAGAAATTGAGGTTTCTCTACCTAGACTTGTAGGGTACTCAGGAATGGAGATATACATAAAAATAGTCAGGTGCACATGGAGATGAAAAGAATATTTTTAATGTCAGGCCCTTTTAGACTGACAAAATTTTACTTGCCCTTAAGGATAAATTTCAGGACCAAATGAAAACCCTCAAGAGAAGTTAGGATAAATTACCAGGATTCCATGCATGTTTATGTGTGTTCTTGTGTTTTTTTTTTAGTTATTGTCTGTTTTCAGGTCATCATGACAATCTGTACATAGAAATCTGAGAATTAAACGGATTAAATAAAAATTTTAAATGAAGTTGTGTTTATACTATCATAACCTCCTGGTTATTTCTAAAACTCTCCAGTGAATTTTCTTCCCTATCCATGTGCCTATTATAGAAAGCATAGCTCGGAAAATTTAACATATTTTGTATGAGTTCCTATGTTTTATCAATATAAAATAAATGCTTTCATGTAGGATTGAAGATCCTCATTCTTACCAGCAAATTTTGTACTTAACACAGTTCCTGATTTCTGACTAATTGTACCAAGATCCCAAAGAAGGGCCATAGAGAAAATATAGTTGCCTTTGTGAGAGAATTTCTCACAGAGACACCAGGGTGTGGATGAAAAGAAAACCTCACTAGATTTGACAACAGAAGGTCTAGATTCAAATGCCAGTATGACCATCTTACTAACTGTGGAACCTTGAGTAAATTATTTTACCTTTCTGAACTTGTTTCCTCATCTCTAAAATAAGGATGCAAGTACTACTTAATGAGATGATAGTTGTAAAGCACTACATAAATGTCAGCTATCATTGTTGTTATTATTCTTATTAGTATTCCTTTCCAGCAAATGTAGTAAATTAAATTCTTATGCATAAAAGCTGTGTACGACAATGGAAAGAATTTTAATTTGGAGTAAGGAAATCAAGTTTTAAATCTTGGCTTGGATGCTTACTCCCCATGACCTTGGACAAATCACAACTGGTCTGGTCTCAGTTTCTTCATCTGTGAAATAAGGGGGTTACCTTCCAGCTCCACATTTCTAAACATATGAGCCATGGGAAGCTCAACTGCACTTCAATGATCAAACCATAACGGATCATCCATCTAGGATTGCAACTACTACACATGAATCCATGTCCTAGTGGATCAAATATTACAGATCAGAAACATTCAGTTCCTTCTGTTCTAGGAAGACTTCCTTTTTAGATTCTACATACACTGACTTTTCCCTTTTCTAAACTTTTCCTGAAGTTCAATCCTAAGTAGTTTTCTACTCAGTCACTTCCTACAATCCATCGTGGGTAGTTACCTATTTAAATGTTGCTTGATGGTTTCGTGCCTGGTAGTTCAGGTCTCCTTTCCAGCTAGACTGTAAGCTCCTCAGTAGCACAGATCGTATCTTACCCGAGTTATTAGATTTCTTCCCAGAGTCTAGCATAGTATTGGGCACATGAGAAAGGGCCACAATCAACACTTGTTGACTGATTGATGTGTGTTACAGATGAGGCAGAACCCTTTTCCTTTGCAAAACCATTTGATAGCTATAGGCAGTGCTTATAAAGTCCTCTTCTCCCTAGTCTACCAGAAAGTCTACCAGAAATAACTAAATGTCACCTCATAAATGATTTGCCTCTCAAATAAACCAGTTGTACTGCTGATGAAAACTGGATAAGAGCTATGCCTATCCAGAAACATCAAGCATTTTTCTGCCACACAAGCCAAAAGGATATAAATATAAATACAATAGAAACATCCATTTGCATTTGATTCCATTTTTCAGTGGAGACATTCATATGCAAATAAAAGCTCAGGCTGCACAATGCAGCTGTGGCCAAGTAATTCAGATGGTTACTAGAATATCAGGGCAAGAGTAGAATGGTTAGTGTAGATGCCACCCAAGCCACCAAGGATGATAATACCCCTCACCATCATAGTCATTTTGATGATCTGTTTCGTGAAAGTTAAGTTTCTTTGGGCCCCAGTAACTATGATGCAAGTTAAATGGCACCATCACAATCACCACCAATTTATACCCTTTGGAAAGTGTCCACAAGATCTTGAATATGTTAGTGGGTAACAAATACTCACTGGTAACTTATTTTTATACTAAATTACTATTTGGTTGTTGGTTGTTGGTTGTTTTGTGTTTTTTTTAATGGTTTTGAAACAAAGTTCCAAGACAACCTAAAAGAGCTGGCTCCATCACTGCACATAATGTTTCCATCCTTGAGGAAAATATAGGACATTTGAGTAGTGTTGACATTTCTCTTAATGCACAGCTTTGGTTAGCTTTTCACAAAACTTGCAAAGACAAGAGAAAAAAGCTTGAGGCTAGCACGAATTAAGATTACCAGTACCTTAAATTTAACATTCCACAAAGCGTTATCCTAAATCCCAATGTGTCTGTTTTCTTTTCATTTCAACCCATGTAAATTGTTCATTGTTGCAGGTCACATTTAAAGATTTCACTTTAAAACATTCTCATAGATATTTTCATTATTTCTTGATGATGAAAACTGAAAATATAATTAAGTTGCCCTGCACAAAATTCTCATTTAGACAGCCAGGCATATTCTTCTTCTTTTTTTATATTATCCTTTATTTTTATGGCAAAGAAACTTAAAGAATATAAGAGAGACAGACGTGGATCAGGGCTAACACTTTTGAGAAATTTTCAGCATTCATTCATTCATTCATCCATTCCACCACTAACAGTAAATTTATAAACATAGCTAGAGAGTAACATTTATAGTCTCTCTCTTTCTCTGTCATTCTCTCTCTCTCTTTCTCTTTCTCATAAACAATTTATTTTGTATGTTAAAGTCACAGCTTATTTTAAAAATATGTTTAGAGGTTTTAAAAATACAAAGACTTGTGACAAGTCACTAAAACTGTTTTATAACTTTCATTTATTTTAGAGGGAAAGGCACACATTTTTAAGTCTCAGTCATTGGGAAATCACATTACAACTCCTTGTTTTTTCTGCTAATTTTTATTCCCTTTCTACCAGCAGTAGGCTTAATCTGATATAATTTTCAGCATTGTTAAAATATTAAGAATTACTAGTATAACTTTTAAAGATCATGAATTCTCTTTTCTATAATTTTTCAACAGTCATGCATTTTTAAAAAGGACATTCCTATCTCTCTACATCTTAGACTCTGTACTCGTTCCTGTATGTGATATTCAGAAGACAGAAGGAATAAAAGCATATTTTTAGAAACAGGATGTCTTTGTGGTTAGGACCATGTTATGTTTGGTGGGCAATAAAAATTAGATATACCTTTTTTAAAAAGAAAGAAAACTTATAGCAAACTATAAAAGTAGCTTTGGGCTTGTATTTTCTAACAGTCAAGATCTAGAAACATGTGGTTCTATTTGTAAAATTTTACTGAGTGACATTTTTGAAATAATGTATTTTCCCTTTGTAAATTACCCAGAGATGAATTTTCCAGGAAGAAATAAAGACAATGTCATCATTTAGTTTAAAGAAAAATGCCATTTAGTTTTTTAATCTAGCACATGACGTGGCCCATAACAGGGCAATGTTCAATCAATAATTGGTCATCTGGTTCACTTCTTGCAAATAAACCATGTATTTGTAGTTCCATTGTGAATCAGCATTTCTTGAAAACAGTGACATCAACTGGCTCAAGCTCTCTGGAAGAAAACCCTGAAAAACCATTTCTTTTTCCTTTATGATTTCAGTTAAGAATGCAAATTGCACGTCGGACTTTGAGGAATATTTTGCCAAAAGGAAACTGGATGAAGGGGATGGCCATGCGGTTAGCATCGCAGAGTACCTACAGCGCAGTGACACAGCCATTATTTACCCAGAAGCCCCTGAGGAACTGTCTCGCCTTGGCACTCCAGAGGCCAATGGGCAAGAAGAAAATGGTGAGACTGTAATTCATTTTTAGCCACTATATTGACCCCTTGCAGCTGTTGCAATTACAAATGCACTACATGCCTGGGTGTTTACCTTAAAATTTGAAGAACAGCTGCAGAAGCATGGAATTTCATGAGCAAAGATTGGAACTGTAATTTTAGTGTATTGTGATTTTTTTTGTCAGCAAATTTGTGTCATTTTGTACATCCAGCAAAGAAGGGGAACAATCAAAGCTTATTTCTAAGAGAGAAATATCCAAGAATATCCTTATCTTTCTGAGGGATTTTACTTCTGAAGAAGAAATTTAGAAGCACTGGCCTCCATTACCAGAACACTTTGTCAAGCAATTGCAAAGGTTCCTCAAGCAGTCAGGTCCATAACATTACTTGACTAAAGAATAAATCAAAGTGCTCGTCACCTGAAGAACATTTCTTCATTTTTCCAGCTATTTACATCCCTCTCCCCCCACCCCACCCCCGAAAAGCTCAAGTCATTAATTAATTTTCTAGCACAGTATGAAATGATTCCGACAAGTTTGTCCTGGGTGTGTGAGGGGACTGGTGTGTGTTGAGACCAGTCTGAAATGATGGCACTCTGGTGTAGCAGATTGCAGTGATTCCTGTCATACCATCCCGGGCAATAAGCCCATTAGCTGCCATTGATTTACTGACCTTTTGGCCTGCTTCTCTCTCTCCTGTCTCTCGGCTACAGACCTGCCACCTGGAACTCCAGATGCTTTTGCCCAACTGCTGACCTGCCCCTACTGCGACCGGGGCTACAAGCGCTTGACATCACTGAAGGAGCACATCAAATACCGCCATGAGAAGAACGAGGAGAACTTTTCTTGCCCTCTTTGTAGCTACACATTTGCCTACCGCACCCAGCTCGAGCGGCATATGGTGACGCACAAGCCGGGGACAGATCAGGTGGGGGGTTGGTTTTAAGTGATTTCTTTCTATAATAACCCCTTAGAGAAACGATATTGCTTTGATTGGCAATCATTATTAATTTTTCATGGCATTTTGAAGATGCAGATCTTTTAATGGTAATAGCTTTAATTGAGGTCTAAATGATTTTTTGATGGTCTCTTCTAATATGATTTAATAGTCCTATGTTCACGATCGAATGAGTGTGTTAATTTCTAATTTAGAAATTTTATTTGCACTTTAACTTGACTTTAGTTTCATTTTTATGTTCCTCAAAAAGTGAATGAAACTGTAGCATTTTAATTATACATTATTAAACATCTCAGCAATTTTAATTCCATTTTTCACCTACTTTTACTTTGCAATTTTTGCATATGGGATTCCAAAGTCTTGGTAAAAAATGAGTTTATTTCTTTCCTTTGCCATATAACATCTTCAGTCAGTTAGAGTATTTTTGCTTGCCCCTGCTAGTTTATAAAATCCAATAGAATGTTTTGAGGAAAATTGGAAATGTACATATATATGATTAAACTATGCATATATCCAGTGTAGCTGATGCAAATCAAAAGGATTCTTCCTAAGTCTATGTGTGTGTATGTATACACACCAGAGTGTTAAAATGGCACTAGCTTATGCAGTTCATTGTTTCCTTGGTTCTTTAAAGAAAAAGACAACTCTGTAGCTTGAACAGGTAACTACAGCTTGCTTAAATTCATAAAGAGATTCAATGGGACTGTTTTACAATGCTCCTTAAATGTTTTAGCAAAGTTGCTATTTCCAGCATCCTCAGAGAATTATATCTGCAAATTGATCATATGAAGTGTTAGAGTGGAAACGGAAATGCTGTGCCTTAAGTCCAAATAGATGGCTAGGAATAGATGAAGTTACATTGTATGTATACCACATTCAGAATCTTTTTTACTTTGATGTATTAAAAAAAAAAACATTTTTATATTTTGTTTGATTTCATTGCCTTCACCTTTTACAATGAGGAAAATCGGTTAGGAAAACAGACCCCAAGTAATGCTGCTCATACTTCCATTTGGAACTTTACCATTTAAAGTGGACAGGGGATGTAAATCATCCAGTTTTAACTGCATCTGATAGGGTTTGTTACGTGAACTGCTTTCCAAAGTTCCAATATGGAGAAATGCTTGCATATTTACACTTATGTAACACATATTTTTCCTTTGCTTAATTTCACTAAAATGCTGAAGAAAAAACCGCCTAGATATTTATCTATCATAACTGTCTGAAATTTCATATGCAGAAGTGTGATTGTGTTGGCGCATTATGAATGGTAGCTTTGGTGTTGAAAAGTCCCCTCATTTGCTCATGGCATTTACAATTAGTAAATTAAAATGATTGTATCATATTAACAGTGGCACAACTAAAGTTTATAGTAGTCCTCTGAGGGCTGTGGGGGGAGACAAAGCAGCTGTTGCTGTTTGTTTATGCAACTCAGCAACATATGAGCGCTGGTCCCTCAATGGCGCTCGGCGGGCTGGGCTCTGCTTGATCTTTGAAGGTTGCTGCTGTTTGAACAAACCTCCCTGTGTCCCATGTAACACCATCTGTCTCACTAGGAATGTGGGAAGATTCAGCACACCCTACCAGTTGTCATACCGTTTCTGTGCTGTCTTTTTGCAAAAGGCTTTTGTGTCATTGCTGCTCAAAAAAGGCTGACCTCCTACCTTGAGCATCCAGAGTGGATGACTGAATCCTTTTTTTTTTTTCAGAATTCAAAGTCACAGCACTTTTCTCTCTTGTTCAAAAAGGTCAGCTGTGTTTGATTATATCTTCACTGCTTTTAGTCTGTCTTTCTAGCAAACTTTTTTCTGGATTGCTCCCCAATTCCTTAGCGCCAAAACAAAAAGTAAAAATTGATCAAAAAAATGAAAACTATCTGAAATTATTGCTGTTTATGTTAAATCCGCTCAAGAAGTTCTCACCTGGGATGTTGCCTCCTACATGTTATGATGAAGTCTGATAAGCAATACCTTGATAAAAAAGTTGACATTTAAAACTGAAAAGGATGCTTAAGTATGTTTACTGCATGATGAAGCATTTATGATCAAGTGTTTTTACTTCTTTAAATTCACAATTGCCACAGCATAGGATGATACTCTCTAGACTTGTAAAGATATTTTAATTATTGTGGTTTTACATTTTCAGGATAACTTAAGAGTTTTCAGGAAAACAGTTTATTTCCCCCTTGTGAGTCTCTGGTGCATTCGAGTAGGGAATTCCCAAGTTTTTAATTTTGCAGTGAACATGAAGAGCTACAAACATTTATATAAATAATTTCCTCTCATCTCAGGACAACTTAAAGAGACATTTTGGAGAAGGGAGTTCAAAAATAATTCTGAAGCAAATATTGGATACTTGTACTAAAGCAATTTTTTTATTTGTTTCAGTTTACTGCAAACATTAAAACTTTTATGGCAATACTGAAAGACTGGGCAAAGAAATGAATGTGTACACAGACCTTTTGGCCTGCCTGAAAAAAGAGGTGTTCTTTATATTCTACCAAAATGTTTTTGTTCCTCTGCATATGCCTCATAGCTGCCTCTTTTCCTCTCATAGCATCAAATGCTGACCCAAGGAGCAGGTAATCGCAAGTTCAAGTGCACAGAGTGTGGCAAGGCCTTCAAATATAAGCATCATCTGAAGGAACACCTGCGAATTCACAGTGGTGAGTAGCAGAGGTGCTGGTGCTCCCATTTGCATTCTATTTAATTAGCTGAGTTTTAAAGATTGTTTAAAATTTACACAGTTCTGTTTGTAGCTTTTTAGAGCTACTAAGGTATTTCATAAATTATGTGTGCCTGACTCATCCTCATGAGATTTGTCCTACCATTAATAGCACTGTCTTGTGAAAAGATTTGTAATACTAACACTTATTAAAAATTATAAATGCTTTGCTTTGTTCCCAAAGCCCAAAGAAATCTGCATGGGTCCCCCCTCCTCCCTTGAACCCTTCCTTATATTGAATAATCTTTGGGTCTAAAAAGGTTCAATTTCAAAAGGAGAGGGAAGGTAGAGATATTCAATGTGGTTTATATTTTTATAACTAAGAAAGATGTAGGATGGTCCTACATAATCATATGAACTAAGAATTTTGTTAGAAAATTTGGGCAGAGATTTCTAAATGCTACTTCAATTCTGGGATCTGTGTTTGAGAAAAAGAGAAACCTACCATTTAGATTTCCACCCCAGAACAAGTCTGATAGCTCTGCCAAGCATTTTATTACCAAATTGGAAGCCATTCAAAGGACTTGTAGGATTGGTGGAATCAATGGAATCTCTACAAAGTTGATTAAAGCCATGGCTTCACTCCCCTTTAAATAGTGTGACATCTTTATTGTGCTATTGACTACACATTAATCTGATGCACTGTTAAAATGGGAGGCTGCCGATGGCAAGGCGAGATTCGGAATCTTTCCTGAGAGCAGAATAGATAGCTGTTCACCTTGCACGGCTAACATCTTGAACTATGTCAACTCAGTGGAGATAAAGCCTAGGAAACAGTTATGGTCAAATAATTCTGACTTAAACCCTTAGAACCTAGAATAGCATCCCTTTTGCCCTTTCCACTGAATCACTTGGGGGTGGTACCCTGGTAGCTGAAGAAGATTGTTATCTATCACAAGATAGTATAATGTTTGTTTTAATTATCATTTTAGGTGAAAAACCATATGAGTGCCCAAATTGCAAGAAACGTTTCTCACACTCTGGCTCCTACAGTTCGCACATCAGCAGCAAGAAATGCATTGGTTTAATCTCTGTAAATGGTCGAATGAGAAACAATATCAAGACGGGTTCTTCTCCTAACTCTGTTTCTTCCTCTCCAACTAATTCAGCCATTTCACAGCTGAGAAACAAATTGGAGAATGGAAAACCACTTAGTATGCCTGAACAAACAGGCTTACTTAAAATTAAAACAGAACCACTAGATTTCAATGACTATAAAGTTCTTATGGCCACACATGGGTTTAGTAGCGCTAGTCCTTTTATGAATGGTGGACTTGGAGCAACCAGCCCATTAGGAGTTCATCCCTCTGCTCAAAGTCCAATGCAGCACTTAGGTGTAGGGATGGAAGCCCCATTACTTGGGTTTCCTACAATAGGTAGTAATTTAAGCGAGGTACAGAAGGTTCTACAGATTGTGGACAACACAGTTTCCAGGCAAAAAATGGACTGCAAGGCTGAAGAAATCTCAAAGCTAAAGGGTTATCACATGAAGGATCCGTGCTCTCAAACTGAGGAACAAGGAGTTACTTCTCCTAATATTCCACCTGTGGGGCTTCCCGTCGTGAGTCATAATGGTGCCACTAAAAGTATTATTGACTATACTTTAGAGAAAGTTAACGAAGCCAAAGCTTGCCTCCAGAGCTTAACTACTGACTCGAGGAGGCCGCTCAGTAATATTAAGAAGGAGAAGTTGCGTACTTTAATAGACTTGGTTACAGAAGATAAAATGATTGAGAACCATAACATATCCACTCCGTTTTCATGCCAGTTCTGTAAAGAAAGTTTTCCTGGTCCCATTCCCTTACACCAGCATGAGCGTTACCTTTGCAAAATGAATGAAGAAATCAAGGCAGTCCTTCAACCTCATGAAAGCATAGTTCCCAACAAATCTGAAATGTTTGTTGATAATAAAGCTCTTCTGCTGTCATCAGTACTTTCTGAGAAAGGAATGACTAGCCCTATCAACCCATACAAGGACCACATGTCTGTACTTAAAGCATATTATGCTATGAATATGGAACCTAACTCTGATGAACTACTGAAAATTTCCATTGCTGTTGGCCTTCCTCAGGAATTTGTGAAGGAATGGTTCGAACAAAGAAAAGTGTACCAGTATTCAAATTCCAGGTCACCATCACTGGAAAGGACCAGTGCCAAGGTGGCGCTGGCTGCCACCAACAACACACCCACTAAAGACTCTTTATCAGCCAGGTCTCCTGTAAAGCCTATGGACTCCATAACATCACCATCTATAGCTGAACTCCACAACAGTGTTACTAATTGTGATACTCCTCTCAGGCTAACAAAACCTACCCACTTTACCAATATTAAACCAGTCGTTGATAAATTGGACCACTCAAGGAGTAATACTCCTTCTCCTTTAAATCTTTCCTCCACATCTTCTAAAAACTCCCATAGTAGTTCGTACACTCCAAACAGTTTCTCCTCTGAGGAGCTCCAGGCTGAGCCTTTGGACTTGTCATTACCAAAACAAATGAAGGAACCCAAAAGTATTATAGCCACAAAGAACAAAACGAAAGCTAGTAGCATCAATTTAGACCATAACAGTGTTTCTTTATCGTCTGAAAATTCAGATGAACCTCTAAACTTGACTTTTATCAAGAAGGAGTTTTCAAATTCAAATAACTTGGATAATAAAAGCACTAATCCAGTATTCAGTATGAACCCATTTAGTGCCAAACCTTTATACACGACCCTCCCACCGCAAAGCGCATTTCCCCCTGCCACATTTATGCCACCAGTGCAGACCAGTATTCCAGGGCTGCGACCATACCCAGGACTAGATCAGATGAGCTTCCTACCACATATGGCCTATACTTACCCAACTGGAGCAGCTACTTTTGCTGACATGCAGCAAAGGAGAAAGTACCAACGGAAACAAGGATTTCAGGTATGGGACATCTTTGGCTGTCTTTCTGCCAGGAAGCAAACGGCTGAAAATTGACTAGATTATGTTCTCCTAGGAAAAAAATAATCTTGGGGGAAAAAATCAAATGTATTTTTAGCAGAAATAGAAGGGTTTATTTTAACTTGAACTTGAAAAACTGAGTGGGCTAGAAAAATAAATGGATTTTAACACTGGAATACGGTACTATGTAAGCACATTTGCTAAAAAAAAACAAGAAGAAGAAAAAAGATAAAAGGACATTTGGAAAAACTTAACATTTATTTTTTGAGGTTTATTTATATTGTATTTGTCAGCCATTAGAATTTTATATATCGCTAACAGCATTTGGTAGACCTTATGTATATGCCAAAAATTATAGTCCACAGCAGTCACATACCTTTACAGATGTTCACAATGTGTAAGAACAGATATATGTGCTCTGTGTGTATGTGTGCATATGTGTGTGTATAACATTAGTTTAGTGAAGTGAGTGATTTTGAGGAATAATTTTTAAGATACTTTAAGACATTCCCTTATGTCTTATTAAGTTCCCTTAGTAATTTTACTGTCTAGTAAATGTTTTACAGTTTCAAATGTAAAAATCAGGTACATTTGAACATTATGGAGAGTAATCCCTGCCTGCACAATAGGAGCACAAATAGCACTGCACCTCCAGAACAGCTGTTCCAGTATTCCAATTTACAGTACATCTGCCCTCTTTGTAAATGTATTTAAGCCTATTTAATCTTCTCTAATATTAATTAGTGCAGACGTAGTCTAAGAAAACTGAACTGTGTGATAGCAAATGGAAATGTATGTTATCATGCAAGTTTGCACTCCTTAGGATCAAGACAAAATAAATATCAAGAAATTTAATAATTTACTGATCCACATTCATTATTGCTTAATGCTGAAGGCTGTTTTAACATAGATAGAACATTGATAAAAAGTGTTATTAATATTCCCTATTTCAAATTACAAAATTAAATATAAAAATATAGCTTGAGGCCTTTAGTCAGTAGACATACATTTAAATAGATTGCATAATAATAACATTTTGTACCTAAATATAAAATTCAATTAAAATGGTTTTCTATAGCTACAGTTATCTCTAAAGTTAGGCCATTGAAAAATAAACAAATTCAGGTTTTTCATTCTTGGGTATACTTATTTCATGAAATAATTTTAAAAAATTTTTATAAATATTCCATTTTTAACCTAGGTAGTTTACTGTATACTATCTTGCCCCCCCCCCCAAATGAAAGTGATATATGCTCTCCAGGACAGAAATGTTTCCCATATCATTCAAATCTGAGGTATAATAATAGAATGATGTAAAATTTGAAGCCTGTCATTAAAAATAAAATAACTTAGATCAATTTGTAAGTATTGTTTTTTAAAAATTCCAGATGTCACATTGTGAGGGTCCAGAGTTTGTGGAAAATTAGGGCAAAAGAAATAGAATGTGTTAGATAAACTATTTGATTCCATCATAGGGAGAATTGCTTGATGGAACACAAGACTACATGTCAGGCCTAGATGACATGACAGATTCCGACTCCTGTCTGTCCCGAAAGAAGATCAAGAAGACAGAGAGTGGCATGTATGCATGTGACTTATGTGACAAGACATTCCAGAAAAGCAGTTCCCTTCTGCGACATAAATATGAACACACAGGTATGAATGACTTTAACTAGCTAGTTAGAGCTTCACTGCATGCTGTACATTTCATAATATTTAATGAGTACACTTGTGCGACATAAGATGTAGCATATGCTGATACTTTCAACAAGGAAGAAATAATGCCTTTGCCTAGCTCAGTTGGACTTTTTTTCTTTGCCTGTTTATTGGATCGTGTGTGTAAATATGAATGCATTTGTCTTCACCTCTTTTGACTTATCTGGAAGCTGAATTCACAAGTTATGTCAGAGAATAGCTTAGTGGGTAGCTCTATGAGAAGATATGGCAATCAGAAGATTAGGTATCAGAAGAATCTTGGTATTCTTACACTGTGACTACATTCTACTAAAACATCTGCTAGAAAATAAGCCAATGAACCAGTTGTCTGCTTCATCAATACCCCACTAAACAACCAGCTATTGCTGCTGTTGTTTGCCAAATATTTGGGAAGTGTGTAAGCACAGCCAATAGACAGGTTCCATGTATGACCTGAAGCTAAGGAAACCACACTTGTACCATCCACAAATCCTAAAAGAGGAAGGGTAAAGGGATGCATAGTATGTACATGAAAGTTATATTCTAAAGGAGATAATGAAATTATCTTTGGATAGAAAACTAAAATAAAAATCCTTAAAATGTATTACTTCATCCCTAATTCATGCACTCCTAACTTTGGGAAATGGTACAAAATAAGGAAGAACTTGCTAACAATTGGAGCTATCCAAAAGTGGAATGGGCTGCCACGGGAGGTGGTGTGTTTCCTCTCATTGGAGGTCTTCAAGCAAAGGCTGGATGGCCACTTGTCGGGTATGTTGTAGAGGGAATTCTTGTTTGGGTATGGGTTGGACAAATGACCACTGATGTCCCTTCCAACTCTCAAGTTTTGTGATTCTAAAATTTTACGAACATGCCCACAAAACAGCATATCTCTAAAGGTGTGGGCAAAATTAAGGGAGAAGTTTTAGTGACTTTTAATGTGGGGAGATGATTGTTCACCATATTCATAGGTTCTTTTTGCATTGGTGATCCTGTGCTTTTCCAGGCTGAATCAAGTGAAAAAGATAATTGATTTAGGATGAATCAGAATTTGGCTAGGGGAGAGTATACCTGTAAGTATAGCTTTGGTGAGAGTTTGGTCACAGAATCATAGAGACTTAAAGCTGGAAGGGAACTTGGGTATCATCTTATTAAAATCTCATCCTATACCCAAAGTCTAGAAAGGTCTATAATATACTGGAAAAAGAACTAGACTTGGAGTCAAGAAAGATATAGGTCTAAATCCTGCTTCCTGTCCAGTCTAATCCAATAAGCATTTATTTAAACACCTTCTACATGCAAAACTATGTGCTAGGTACAATTGACTCAGAGATAAGATTAAAAGAAAAACTAGAGAGTAGGGGAGTGGTTTATAACATTTTATGTGCTTGACCAATGGCAATTCACCCAACCTCTGAAGTTCAGTTTTCTTATCTATAAGACGGGAATAATCATATCAGGCATCCAGACTTGTCAGGTTTGTTGTGAGGATCAAATTATATATAGTCTTTTTCAAATCCTAAAGCCCTATGTAAATGTTTTCTTTAATTAAGAAATATTTTAATAATACCTTAAATCTATATTGAACTTCAAAGTTTACAAAGTGCTTGTCTCACAACATCCCCGTAAAGGAAGTATGAAAAACATTATTATCTACTTTTGATAGATGAGGAAACTGAGTCTCAGAGAGGTAGGAATCAGGGTGCCAGTCCTTCTGACTTGGAATTGAAGGGTTTTTTTTCCATCACACCACACTTATTTGACCAAGTAGTCATACAATTGTTCAATGTAGTCAGAATTAGAGCTCGTCTCCTGATTCCATGCTACCTTTCTAGTCCAGAAGTCTATGCCAATTGGGACAAGTATGCTTTTCCTTCTTTTTTAGGAGTCTAGATAAGAATAGAACCTTAGAGGAAGATGTGTGTCTGTAGCCCAATCCCTTATTTGGTAAATAGGAAAATGGAAACATAGTAAAGTTAAGTAGCTTATAACATAACTAAAGTTAGCAGAACTGGAATTCAATTCAGTAAACAATTCAATTTAGTAAGTGCCTATTATATACAAATCTTTGTGCTAGGTGTTGAGGATATAAATATATAATGAACAGCAATCCCTCTCTTCAAGAAGTTTACATGCTACTGGGTTGGAGGTGGCAGGTTGGATAAGGGTACCATTTACATAAAAGCAAATATAATACAAGGAAAAGATGAAGTGAGCACCAAAAAAAAACTTGGGAGGATCAGGGAAGAATGACTTCAAGATGGCACCAAAAGTGATAGAAGACTGGTGGAAGACAAAGATGATAAGGAGAGAATACATTTGTCATGGGAGATGGCTTTCATGAAATTAACAGAGAAGGAAATGGAGTTTTGAGTTTGAGTCTAAATGTAAACAGTTTGGACTGGAAGAAAACCTATAGAATCCCATTTTTAAAGTAGCATTCTTTTAGCTTGACCAACTGTTATTTTTCCTGTGTCCCAAACTCTAACTGAATAGGTGGAGAATTCCCTGAGTAGACAGAGCAGGGAATCACACAACCAAATGAGAGAGAGAATCATAAGATTTTCATTTTCAATAAAAGGTCTAAATTTGGGTCTTCTAAGTAAAGTATTTACCAAACAACTAGAATTATTTGGGGGGAAAGTAAGAATATTAAGTAAGGGGAAGAAAAAATATTATTAAAAGTTTAATTTTAAATTAGAGTTAATAACCATAGAATATATTGTACCTAAATTTTCCCATCTTTGTATCTCATTCATAAATATTTTGTCAATATCTAAATATTGTAGAACCTAATAAATATTAACACTTTTAGATTAAAAATTAAACTAACTTTTAATATTTTAAGTATGTTTGGTTATGAAAAATCCATTTAATATTTCACAATTTAAATTTCACTGTTTAGCAGAAGCAGTAGCAAAGACACTTATCTGTGTCTGAATGATTTTAATGCAACCATGTACAAACATTACCTTTTACAGCACAGCTTCTGTAAAGGTCTTCTCAATCTGTCCTTCATATGTAGTAAGATAGAGCTGACTCTCACAGCATAGGCTGACTCCATGGTCAATAGTCTTAATGAAATTAAAAGCCAAAAAGCTGACAAGTAAAAGATGAAGGCAAAGTTGTTTTCAAAACAAACTGTATTTAAACAAAACAAAACAAAAATAAAAGTTTGCTCTTTTGTGATACTTAGAAGTAGACTTATCAACAGGACAGTAATTCATCAATTATAATTAGTCAATAACAAGCCTGTTGTTAGTTTTTCATCTTTCTGGATTTTGGGCTTGTCTTTGTTGTTCTCTTGACCCAACAAAGAATAAATGTTTCTTATTTCTGAATCTTGGTTTCCAACAAAATGAAGATTGTTACACATTTTTCTATCAATAATTAGAAATTTAGGGGGCAGCTGGGTAGCTCAGTGGATTGAGAGCCAGGCCTAGAGACGGGAGGTCCTAGGTTCAAATTTGGCCTCAGACACTTCTCAGCTGTATGACCCTGGGCAAGTTACTTAACCCCTATTACCTAGCCCTTACCACTCTTCTGTCTTGGAAGCAATACACAGTATTGATTCCAAGATGGAAGGTAAGGGTTTTTATAAAAAAAAAAATTTAAAAACAATATTTAGAAATTTAGCCAATTTTCTTTTTTCATTGAATATCCAAATTTTGGATTTGTGATTGATAATTGATAGTAATATGTTTATCATTCATAAAAAAGATTCCTGAGAAATTCCTATTAATGGAAACTAAGTCTCTAAGATGCTAGGGCTAGCAACAAGTAAAGTTAATAAAATAAACATTCAGATAAGTATTAACTCTAAATTTGTCATTACTATGATGCTTTGACTGAATTCATAGATTAACATTTAAAATGTTTTCTTTTAAAAGGAGTAAGGAGGAAATTATGATACATTCTCAGAATCCTATGTACTTTTATCTTTGTACTGTTGAATTTGTTTTCCTAGAAGATGCAAACCTGTTGTTAGTTTCCTTAGTTATCATCATTCTATTACTAAAATTAACCAAAAAAGCATTCAGAGATGCCTATTGCTGCTTTGGTTCACATTCAGTCATCATTATTGCTGATTTTGTGAGGTTTATGGTAGCTAGGAGATCTGAGTTCATTTTATGATATACTGAAAGAGCGTTTGAGATATTTCATTTGGTCTTTAGGACAAACCATTTTGGAAAATTTAAGTTAAAGTTTATTTGTTGAAAACTAATCTATCATTACCTTTTGTCCCCAGCTGTCTCTCTCATTCTACTTGGTCCTTGTTCACAGTGAATTTACTTTAATCATCCTTAAGAGAGCAACATAATCTTTAATTTTTGAAATCTATGACTTCTTAGTTTCTTTTTCTGAGTGCAAAAAAAAAAAGAAAAAGAAAACTCTGCTAAAGGATTGGTTTTTGCAACATTCTGGCACCAAAAATGTTAATTATCACAAAGAAAGCTTATGAATTCCATGTATGACTTCCTTTAAAATACTAATTTGAAAATTCCTTTGATCATATACTATTGGGACTCATGTATCTACTCCACTAACTTCCTTAGGTCTTCTTTATTCAAAATGAGCTGAAAGCCTAGGGGTTAAGTCAATCACTAGTCAAATTCTTTCTTAGGTTGTACACTACTGTTTTTATATCCTAAACCTTCTGCCATATGATTTATTTCAAACATCATTCTAGCTTCCAGGTGAATCATCAGGCTAGAGATTAAAGAAAAAAAATAAGCCGCAAAAGGCCTTAAGCATTCAGAAATTTGTATGCTTCTCTGAACCTTGTTCCTATACAAATGTATTTCTAGGAGCTCTTGATTTCAATCAGGCAGATAGCCTAAAAAGAGTAAGAGAAAAGATAAATGTTTAAGCCACTATTTCTTTAAACTAGATTAGAAGGTATAGCAGTTGGTGAACTTTCCTAGTATGTGATAGGAGTCAAATAATTTTTCCATTAATATTGCCTTTAGCCTGGTATGTATAATAATAATTGCTGTTCACATTTATATGATATTTTAAAGTTCACAAATATTTTTTGCACGATAGTTCACTATGATAGAAAAATTATTATCCCCAATTGTTAGATGATAAGACTGAAGAATAGAGAGTTTAAGTAACTAATTCAGGACTATAAGTAAGTCAACCCAAGATTGCCTATTCCATGTTCTCACTTTCACAGATTTCCTTGTGATCTTTCCCTTTCTCCCTTTTCTTCTAGGATCTCTCTCTCTTGCTCTCCTCCTCCTCCTCTTCTTCTCCCCATTCTCTCCCTCCTCCCACCTCTCTCTGTACTCCTCTAATCTCCCTTTCTCTCTCTCCTCTCTCTTCCACTCCCCCTTTCTTCCTCCCTTCCTCTTTCCTTTTATTACAGTATTTCTTTCCAAGTTTCCAAATGATTTGGAAGAATAAAAGCTTTGTTCCTCAATTCATAGACTCTTAGAACTAGAAGAGACATTATCTAGACCATACTCCCTCATTTTGCAGGTGAGGAAACTGAGGCCCAGAGAAGTTAAATGACTTGCTCAAGTTCCCATGGTGAGTTAACAATGACAGAGTTGGTGCTAAAAATCAGGACTCCAAGTTCACAATCCACTTTTCCTTCCATTACATCATCCATCTTAAAACTGACTCATTTAGAACTTAACTCTTCTAATTTCATTGAAAAGAAAATCCATTGTTTTAAGATAAATTTCATACACTGCCTTCAGATCATGAAGCCATATTAATGTTTTCATACTATAACAGTATTAGTGACAGTATGTTCTGGAAAGTAATCTCCAGCCACAGAATATTTTATGGGCTCTAATTTAATTAAGCTTCCTATGCTACTTTTAAGGATCCTAAATCTTGTGCTCAAAGTAACATTATCCTTCAAAAAGAGAGAACCATTCCATTGGCTCCATTTTGCTGCTTTCTACAGATTTGGAAAACAACGACAAAGTTGAAGTTCTCTAGTGTTCTTGATCAATTTGATTAAGTCAATCATTAACTCATTTAAAATTAACCCTTAACCTGAAGGACTTTCAAAAAAAGGTTCTGAAAAAGAACAAGATCCAAATATAGAATACATTACTGTCTTAGAGATACCCTTGCTTTACATTTAGCCATTTAAGGAGATTCTAGAGGTATTTTTTTTAATTACCAAGTTTGGTCATTTATCCTGAAGTTTGTTTCTATTTTTAAAAATTTAAATCATATAGGTTTTTTTGTCCCACAGTGGACCACTAGAGTCATTCTAACTTAAATTTCTTTCAAAATAGTCAAAACAATCTAGCTAGCTAAACACAGCAGAATGACTGGTAAGGTGCTAGAAATATCATTTATTCTAATTGGGCTGATTAGTTGTACTTGAACTTAGAAGAGATCATCTATTCAGTTCATTTCTATACTTGCCAAGCACTTCCGTGTGTGTGTGTGTGTGTGTGTGTGTGTGTGTGTGTGTATGTGTGTGTGTGTGTGTGCGCGTGCGCGTGCACATGTGTAGGGCATTTTATGAGCTCCTGGGCACACACAAAGTAAATGAGACACAGCTGCTGAGCCAGCATGACATGGTGGTCTATTAGAGAGTTAGTCTTGAAGTCGAGAGGATTTGCATTCAAATTTTGCTCCTGACACCTACTATTTGTGTGACCCTGGATAAGTCACTTAATCTCAGTGTTTTAGGCATCTCTTTAAGATTATGAGTTACAGAGAAGGTGCAAACTTACTTTGGTAAAGGGAGTTTCCTCACCTGGGAGTTACCTATACCAAAAAAATTATGGGTCCAATCTTTACTTCTGTCTTGCTCATAGTCATACGGAGGAGGGAGAAAGAGATAAGGCATTACAATAAATGGTAGAATTTGGTAAGTACAAAAGAGAATTTCAAATTTTATCTGAAATAATAGAGAGGAAAAGACTATTTCAGTCTGAAAAGGGATAATAGGGTAAGGGAAGCCTTTGTGATAGTGATGGCATCTGAGTTGAATTTGAAAGAAGGGAGGAATTTCTAAAGGAAAAGGTTGAGGGGGAAATCCATTCCAGGCATAGGGAATGGTATGAGCAAAAGCATATAGAAGAGAGAGTGTAGACCAAGGACAGGTAACATGACAGGAGATTCCCATTTAGCTGCAATGTAGTATATATAGATGGAAGAAGTATGAGTTAAAGCTGGAGTAGAACTCTGGAGTCATTTAGTCATTCCACAAACATTTGCTAAGCACTTAGAAGTATCAAACACTGTACTAATCACCAAGGATACTAAGAAAAGCAATTTTAAAAAATCTCTTCCCTTTAGGAGTGTACATTCTTGAGTAAAGTAATGAATGTGATAAGAACCATGCACAAAGATTGCTTGAGGAATGCTATGAAAGATTTAGGTAGACAGGGAAAGTTGGGTATTATTGTTCAGTTGTTTTCTAGTCATGTCTGATTCTTCATGACCCTCTTTTGAGGTTTTCTTTGCAAAGATATTGGAGTGGTTTTCCATTTCCTTCTCCAGTTTATTTTATAGATGAGGAAACTGAGGCAAACAGGGTTAAGTGACTTGCCATGGGTCATGCAGGTAGTGTACAAGGCCAGATTTGAACTCAAGAAGATGAGTCTTCTGACTCCAAGCCCAGGATTCTATTCACTGAACCACGTAGCTATCCACATAGTTTGGTGATTATCATAAATATTAAAACAAGAGCTACTCGGAGTCTGAGTCTGTTTGGTGGCAGTATGAGTGGAGATCAAGGGAAAGAGAAGTAAAATCAGTAAGCATTGGGAATTGATTTGATACAAGAACTAGGAAAGAGTCAAAATGACTATGATTTGGGGGCTGTGTGCAGTGTCATCATAAGTTCATAGATTTATATGTACAAGGGACCTTTGAAGTTATTCAGATCAACTCCTGGGCTTTAGAGATGAGAGAATTGCAACCAAAATAACTTCAGTGACTTGGTCAAAGTTACACAGATATTAAGTGGCAAAACCAGCCTTCATATCTTAGTCCGCTAACTCTAAATCCAATGTTCTGAAAATCTGAAATTCCATTTGGAGCATGTTGATCTTAAGGACTAGTGTTACAGTGAGCTGGAAGTATCCAACTAACAGTAGGGGAATACAAGCCTAGCACTCTGGAGAAAGGCTGGAATTTAAGAAATGTGACATAGTAGAGGTGTCACTACTATGTGACAATAATGGAAACCTAAGCAATGAAGAGAATTGCAAAAGAGAGTCTGTACAAAGAGATGAGAAGAGGACCAAGCAACAAACCTTGGGGTAATCACCCAACATTTCAGGATGAATCAGTAAAGGAGACAAAGTGGGAGGATATCCATGATGTCAGAGAAAAGAAACCAGTATACAGTGAAGTAAAAGGAAAAGCTTGAAGATAGGTCAAAGAAGAGAATGACTGAAAAGATCTCCTGAGATTGATAAAAAAAGGTTATTTGTGTTAGAGACAACAGTTTAAACTGAGTGATGGGGGTAGAAGCAGGTCTGCTAGTATCCATGTCTATACTGTCTGATAGTGCCCAAAGAATAATCCCACCAATATTTCCTTTGACTAAAAAGTTTCTTCCACATATCTTGACTCATTTATGTCACTTCTTATCAAATGTACAATTCTGTATTTCTAGTCAAAAAGACCTTGATTCAAATCCCATCTCTGACATTTAAAAATTTTTATTTTATTTTTTAAGCCCTTATTTTCTGTCTTAATAATTCAGAAGGACAATGGCTAGGCAGACTGGGTTAAGTGACTTGCCCATGGCCATACAGGAAGAGTCTGAGGCCAGATTTGAACCCAAGTCCTCCTGACTCCACTGTGCTCCCTAGCTGCCCCTCATATTTGTTATCTGTGTGACAAGCCACTTATCCTCTCTGAGCATTTCTCTTAAGATGTATATACACACACACATATATACACATACATGATCACAGAACTTTAACTGGTATAGAAAATTAAGTATTTCATTTAATTTATCCCAAAATTCAATGACAAAGGTCAAGATAATTATTATCTTATTTTAACATTGGGTAGAAACTGGGTAATTTTCAGTTCATAGCTATTTTGTGAGTATATTGTGACATTTAAACTCTATCCTTGATCATAGTTACTTGTGTCAAAGTCTTATCTCCTCCATAAAATTATAAACTCCATTAAGGGCAGGAACCATATCTTACTCATCTTTATATCACATATAGCACCCAGCCCAGGGCCTTCTACATAAGAGGAGCTAAACAAATTAACTACTAACATCTTACCCTCTTTTGATAATATTTCATTTACTGTCAAGTCTAGAAAAGAAAAATCAGACGTAACACAACTGCATAGACATTCCAAGAAGGCATGCATGATCTCTGCCTTCTTAAAATATTCTGTGTCATGTTAAATTACCTTTCCATCATGGTGGTCTGTCAAATGAAAGAGCATGCCATCTTTCCAGATTCTTGGCTCTCCATTGGAATTCTCTCTTTTGCTATTCAGTATACCTCATTCATCACATCTTTTCCCAGGGACAAGGAGTGGCATTTTTTTGTGGTTTGAATTATTTTCCCCCCTATATTATTAACTGCCTTAAACCTTCCAGTAGATTTTAGCTTTCTTATTTTCCAATATAATATTGCAGTCACCAAGAAACACCCACCTCTTTCCTCCCTTTCAGGCATATAGCTTATTCACACTCTAATCTCATGCCTCGTCACCATAACTATATTGGATATACCATTAAGACAGAATCCATTAATGAGAGAGTGCATAGCAATCTACATAGCTTTTTAAAAAAATAGTATTCCACGAAGGCATTCAATTACATCATTAAAGATATGTAATTACTAATTGATATTACCTATA
>NC_077230.1:144832606-144992606 GCF_027887165.1 Monodelphis domestica | reverse complement strand
CTCACTCCTGGTCCATAGCTTAACTTACAAATCAGATTTTTCAGGTGCAATATTTCTAAGAACACTGGCTCTAATATGATGATGGAGTTAAGTGGATGAAGGAATGAACATCCCAATCGCCATTTATCTTTTGGAATACCTGATGCAACCCTTCTATGCCACCTGTCCTTTTTTAATGCACCATTGACGGGCTACAGTCTAGACCAAGTGGGTGGAGAAACACAGACCAGATTTCCTCAGCAGTAACTTAGTAAAAACGTATATCTACTCCACATGAAAAAGTGAAGGTGTAGTAGGGGGTGGAAGGAGAGAAAGAAAAGGAAAAAGAGAAGTTATATTTGAATAATTTTGTTATGTATAATTTTCTGAATTAAAGATCTAAAAAAATATTGATTCATTTTTAGCTTATCAAGGATATAAACCTCATTGAAAAAAATTCATTCACTGTTTGACCAAATTGTTCAGAGTATAAGGTTTTAAGTGTGTTAACTGGAAAAAAAATTCACTGTGCTTTCCATCCAGGATGCTTAAGAACATCAGGAGTATAGTAAGTGCCCTAGAGATGTAGTCCACACAAACATGCATGTGTATATCTGGAGTGTTGCACATTGAAATAAACACAGCTGCATTTATTTGAGCATGTGATCCCATGTACATGTAAAAACATTCCAACAAACACTCAGTGGATTTATTTGAATATGCAATGGGGCAGTTATTCAAATAAACGTGCTCAGTGCAATTATTTGAATCTCATATAGCATGTTCATCAATCACAGCTCTCCATTAAATAAAAAACAACAACAAAGATTTTACACGAAAAAATATATTTGAGTACAACCTGATTGTTGAGATTTTATAGGGTAGCCAAAGTTATGACTCCCTCATTAACTCTAAGTCAGCTACACTGCATTCAATGTCATTTTTTTCTTCTGATGATTGATTGGCTCAACAGTCACTTGAACATTTTAACAGAATGACCACAAGATGAAGATCCATATAATAATGAACTTTCCAAATCTGAAATGTATGGAAATGTGAATTTTTTCTCTTTCAAGAACAGAGTAATTCCTCCTAGGCATTTTAGATCAAGGGCACACTGGTCAAATTATTATGGCTCTAATTAGCACTCCCATAAACTGCAAGATTTTTTTTTTTCCGTGCAACAAAATGGCACATCCCTCCATTTGAAAACATCAAATAAATCATAGCTGACTCATCTGAACATTTTAAAACATTGATTAAATCTTATGACATGTATGTGTACCAAGAAATCATCTAGGTGTACCAAGAGCTGATTTATGCTTCTCATAAATATGTACTGACATAACCTAATATACTAAAATGTGGAGGGGCTTTTAGTCATTGAAAGCTGCATTGTGTAACAAAGATGATGAAAAAGACATGACTTATGCCCATTTAAAAAAAAAAGACTAATATTCAGACTGAAGGCTTAACCTTGGTTTTATTCAATTAAAATTGTTAAACTGTGCACAGTGATTTTTTTAGAACTTGAAACATTTGTGATGTTGGCTGTTGAAATCTTTGTTACCTTCGCTGTGAGTTGGAATTGTACATATTTAGTAAACCATGCAGACAAAACAAACTTTTTAGACAATATTTTTACTGGAGAGTTTTCTTTTCCTGTATTACATGTTTTAAAATCTCCCTTCCCAAAATAAAAATGTCAACCCCAAATTTGAAGAGGTATAAAGGAATGACTGCTTCCTTTAGAGCTTAAATATTTAAATAAACAATAAGATAATCAGCAACATGCTTTCTCTTGGACTAGTAGGTCGTGTCCAGTTTGGGTTTTTGTTTTTTTGTTTTGTTTTGGGGCTTTTTTTGTCTGAGGTTTCAGAGGCTCTTGCTGCCTCTGCTTTCAGGGTTGCGGAGGTTCTATTAATCTCTGAATCAAACAAATGTTGTTTGATGACAAAGACTAATCTTCAAGTGGATTCTCACTGCAAAAAGGAATGTAGGATGAAGCTAGGATGTAGAACCATGTAATACCATGAATTGCACCAGGTGAAACTCCAAAACTGTTCCTGAGTCTCACAGTTCCCATTTGGCGTGGGGACAAATAGACAAAAATTCAAATGACTTTAATTAAAGAAAGCAATTAGTAGAAAGAAAACTTAAATATCAATCCAGAACAATTGGACTTGGAGGCTTCTTTAGAAATTCTCTTTTCCTATTTCTCCCTATGATTCTATGGGCATCATAAAGTCCAGTGACTGAGGTTTTTTAAAGCACCCAATCATATGTCTGGCTTTGAATAGGTAGAACATGCCTGCCAGGTTTGGAATGAAGGATAAGCCCCCAAAATGTTAAAAATAGACTATTGCCCTGGCAGGAAATTCAGCATTGGAAAGCACAGGACTTAGAAGGAGCTGATATAACAAAAGGAAGCATTCAGAAAAAGGCTTATATGCTTGTTCTGACCACTTTCAAAATGAGAAAAAGATCAAGGGAGTGTGTAAAGTATGTATGTGTGTGTGTGTATGAGTTAAGTGTATATGTGTCCCCAGGTTTATCTACACATTATATCATTTGCTAAGTTAACATAGAATTAGCACACACAGGTGAAAGGGGAGGCCTTGAAATAAGCCTTGAGACTTTCTATGCTTTATAATTTTCTCTATGGGGAAAATACTAGAGGGAAAACATTAATATTGATAGAGGATGGATCAGTCCAGAGTTTCAGAAAAATGTTTTCTCTTTGTGCCAAAATATGCATAATCATTAAATAGAAAAACGATCAAAATGACTGAATTATCTTAAAACATTTTACAAGAAATTTGAATTCTCTGCTCCTTGTACTTAAAAAAGAAAGAATTGTTTTATAATTCCCTAAATAGCTACCTTTGGGGATCCAGATCCAGAATGTCATTTATTCTGGCTTGCTTTGGGAAATGAAGCCAGCCATCTCCAAATTTTCAAAGAAAAAGGATAGGAAGGATGAGGGGGAAAGATCACTTTGGAAAGAAAATAGTTAGAAACATCTCCAATTTCATTGAAAGTATTAGGGTACCTTGAATGACCACAAGTGGCCCAGACCTTGGTTTTCACATCTCCTCTAACATCTATCCATTTCCAACACACACACACACACACACACACACACACACAGAGGCACACGTGCACACACACACACAAACATACACACAGTGTTTCCCAATACACTGCTCTGTCAGACTGGATCAGTACAGATGTGAAAGGGAGAACACCATCTATTGAATAACCCTCAACCACTTCCTGAAGCACTGAAATATTCTTTGGAGGTCTACCACTTCATTATTGAACATGCTTAGAAAGTGTGAGCTCACAGGTTTCCGGTGGAAGGTACATCTAAGCAAGAAAAAAGAAAGGGAAGTAGAAACCACGCTACCCAACTTTTTTAACCCTCTAAATGGATTGATGGACAGAATTGGTTTAGATATAGTTGTTCTAGCATAGATGAAAACAGTCAATTCCTTTTTGGAAGTTATAGTTAACTGTGGACTGGGCAAAGACTATACGAGGTTGTTTTTTTTTTAACAACTTGAGACACTTGAGATGTGTCTTTTGAAATCTTTGCCTTTGTTATGAATAGAAATTTTATGTATTTAAAAAAACAGGCAAAACAAACCTTTTAGACAACTTTTTCACTAGTTTAACTTTCTGATATTACATGTTTAGAAATTTCCTAAAATATAAATATCCACTCTAGGTTTGAAGAGGTTCAATGAAGTGATTGCTACCTCTAGAACTCAATTCTGTAAGTTAACAATACATTTTTAGATTGATTTTTCATCCAAATGGCTTTTCATTGGCGTAGGGAATCCTTCCCCCTCCCAGTAAGGAAACTCCCTTCATCATTACAGATTAGCAATTGCCCTTCAATTTATAAGTTTAAAGAGTTACATGGGGAAACTAAATTAAACCCTGGGTCACATAGCCAACAAATGTCAGAGGCAGGATTTCAACCCAATTGTTCCCATCTCTGGGGCCTGATCTTCTATCTGTTATATCATGCTACCTCTCTGATCATTAGCACAAAAAAAAAATACATGAGGAGAAAGCATGTTAATTCAGTTTAAAATTAACTGTGAATATGTTACCCATTATTTCCAACCAGAATAAAATGAGTTTGAGTTTAAATTCAACTGTGATTGCAAGTATTAAATATTTTCTGCTCTGCCTAGGAAAAAATAGTGAAAAAATGGTATCCAAAAACACATAAAAATATATATATACATATGTGCAATATATGTATACATATGTAAATATATATATGCACACACACACAGAATTTCCTATAAGTAGCTATTATGGCCACCATGCATCTGAAACCTCCCAAACCCAAAAAGCCTATAACGGTTATAAACTCTTTTATAGCCTGTCTGAGTTATAACCTAGTCCAAGCCTAAGATTGTTTCAAGCCATGTTCTAATCCGACAATAAAATTCTGCTATGAGCTAGCTTAAGAGCTAATCATAGTCATAGAATTGTAGATTGTATAACCACCCAGGATCCTTTTTGGAAGTAAGAAGGGTAATATAAATTCTAAATAAATAACAACTAAAAGTCCCATGATCCGCTGGACCTCAAACCTGGAAAAGAACATTTTGCTCCACTATATGTCCCTATCTACAAAGGAGAATGAGGCCCAAAGAAGCACCCAGAAAAGTGCCTGGCACTAAGCAGGACCTTACCAAAGGCTTGTTTATTGATTAAAGATCATGTGGTTATTGGCAGAGCGGGGATTAGAACCCACGTCTCCTGGCTTCCCATCCGATACATTCTCTGATGCAGGGAGGTTGCTGCATTCTGGGCACAGGAATGATTCAGGGGAGGGAATGGAAGCTATTTATGTTAGGAACCCTGACCGTATTACCAGGATATCATTATATCATTTACATGCTGTCAGATGCTTTGCATGCTGACAGGTCATAACTATGTTCCCATGAATAAGACTCTATTAACTAAGGGAGACAGAGAAACACCTTCTCTCTTAGAAAGCACTCTCTTTTTAAAAAGGGGGTGTATATATCACATATTTTGTCTACCGAAGATGTCACAGGATCATAGAATTAGAGGGAGGAGGGATCTGGGAGGTCATCCTGTCCATCCCACATGGTTTCATGGGCGAGGAAACCGAGGACCAGAAAGTTAAAATGACCTGCCTGAAGTGGCATGGCTAGTTAATGGGCATGGAATTGAAATGGCAATTGAATCCAGGGCCTGCCTCCAGATCTAGTACTCTCTCAGTTGCACCACATTCTTAGATTCAATTAGGAGGCTATAGTTCCACTGAGTCTATTAACAGCTCTCCATACAAGCCAACTGTCCGTATGCTCAATACCAGTCATTCTTCTTCCCCTCAATGAATTTCATGAATCTTGTGGGCACCACAAGACAAGGAGGAGGAGGAAATATGTAGTAGGTGTATGCATAGTAACAGGAGCAGCAGGGGATTCATAAATCAAGAATGGAAAATTGAAACAGAAATAGATCATAGATATTTAGGACTGGAAGAAAACTTCAAGATCATAGAGTCCAACCCCCTCATTTTATGGATAAGGAACTTGAGGCCCACCCAGAGTGGTGAAGCCATTTGTTCAAGGTCCCAAGCTAGTGACTAGAAGAGATGGGACTGGAATCCATGTCTGTTGCTTCCCATTCCAGCCTTCTTTCTATATCACATTGCTTCCCATAATGGGGTATAAAATAAATTCACTGTAAAGCATTTCTTGGTCAGTCTAATTATCTCCAATTTATGGGTATCTTCAAATAGTTTCACAGATATAATTCAGGAAGTATGGACTGTTTAGACCTAGAAGGAATCTTAGAGACCATGTGATACAACCAAATGAGGAAACTGAGTTCACTAATCCAAAGAGTTTCCTATTTGAGAGAAGGGGGGGGGCTTAATAGTATATTATTGATAGTCTGCCAATATGTCACTGAGAGAGAAGAAAATGCAGCCCAGGTCCTTGGGTCTCAACAAGGACCTCTTGCTTATCTTGGGCCATGATTTCCCAATCTGGAAAAAATAGATATCAGTTGACCCAAAGATAATTGACATCTTGTCCATTTAAGTGACTGCTATAGCCAAAAGAGGATGCTTGTAATATTTAACAACCAGCTCTTGGGAAGAAAAAATGTGTACACAACTGTTTTAATCTTCATTTCCATTAGTAACACTTTTCTCCATCATTTCCTTACATGTGGACAATCAACAAAACAATGAAGCAAACTCAGATTTGGAACACTTTCTGATTTCTAGGCTGGAAATTTAATAATCAGCTCTTTCTACCCTGTTTGAACTGGCTCCTGCACACCCCAACCCTGGAGGGAAGTTTGCCAATCACTGCATCAGGGAGAAAATGCCCCCAGATGCCTGCCTCCTTTGGCAGCGCTACTACAATGAATCCTCTGCAAGGGTCATCAGCTTTCCCCCTTCTCCTGAACTTATAAACAACAATAACAACAACAAAAACTCAACAACCCAGAGAGCTGTGAGAGAAGCCAATAAGAAGTAAGGAACATGCAGCAGGTGGTACCATCTGTGCCCGTCTCATTCCAGCCAAAACAGTCTGCTCCCTAGAGCTCCCAGTTGTGGAGAAGGGAAGAGAATCTGACAGAGACAGAGTCAGGGGAGGGGGCGTGGGAGGGCGAGTGCAGAGGCTATTATTCAAATACGGAGTCTGTTGGGGGAAAGTCGATTACTGATGCCAGTGAACTATTATCTCTCTTCTTCTCTCTATACAACCACTGTGGGAGATTCCTCCAAAGTCAAGCTAGCTGGCAAGCATCAAATCCCACACCTGTGAGACAGACACAGAGGCATCCTTGGGAGTCTGTCACCACTGGGATGGGATGGGAGGAACACGCATTCCATAGTAGGACTAGATCAGTACAGCCCACCACAAAAAGCAAAGGGGGTGGCTGAGGGGAGACTGTTTATTGTTGGCTTCCCCCATCCCAGCAACCCTAGTTTCCTCTCTTTCCCATAGTCTTCATTGGTTTAAAATAGGCTTATCTGCCTGGATTCTGTGTGTGTGTGTGTGTGTGTGTGTGTGTGTGTGTGTGTGTGTGTGTGTGTGTGTGTGTTCCTATCTCACTTGTTAGACTCCCTTACCAGTTTTCTTCATTTCTCTGACCTACTTGCAGGCATGGGAATGCAAACAGTTCTAAAGATGAATTAAATTACATATAGCAAAGATTTTTTTCCTCCTTTAAAAAAAATGTGTTAAGTTCACCTAAAGAGAGCAGAAACACAGAGATGCCTTTATTCATGGGTGTCTAGGCGGCTGTGATATGAGGAACACCTGTTCAAAAAAAACAAAACAAAACATAAAACCCTCCCCCAATGGCCTGTCACAGGGCTGGAAATTTCCATCTGCTCCTTTTGGGGTAAGGCATTATCACTAGAACCCCCTCACCATTCTCAAGCCATTAAAATATAAATTCCTAGAAGGGGTGACACATTCACCTATTATCACCTATTATCACTTTAGAGTGTTGATAATGGTTTATCAGTTCCTTAGCAGAGATCAGGGACCTGAGAAAATTGGTCAGAAGACAGATATTTTTGGTGGAGGGAGAAAAAAAGAAAACAGAGTGTCATAGTGAGGGACCCTGGGTCACCACATGGAGGAACCCCGGGTGCCATCATGCAAGATCTTGAGCATCCCAATGAAGGACTCTGAGTAGCCATGTTTCCTTTGGATGACACACCTCATATTCTTCCCTTCCTCTCCACATCCTGTTTTACCTACTCTTCCACCTAATAACACTGTTCACCTTGCTATCTGACTGACTGACTGACTGACTATTGGGCTCAGAGGTAAAGTGATGGGGGAAAAGTGATGGATTGGCAGAGCTGAGTAGAGGGAAAGAAGGCATGGAAAACAGAGGTGATCAGGGGCATTCAAAGCAAGCAGTTTTGAAGTTAGAAACTTCTTGAGGGTTTTCGATTTCATCTTGAAGAACAAACCGTATCCCCTCTGTGCTTATAACTTAAAAGATAAAACTGTCAGGAGACATGTCCCTGTTGTTAATTTCAATATGCGTGTCATCAGGTAAAAATACAAACTGCTTGCCACTTTTCCCAGTTGTCTTCTGCAAGGTAGTCTTTTTAATTAGGATAATTAATTCTTATTACAAAGGGCACCAAAGTGCACCCATTATCCCTCTATTTCCTGTATAGAGTGTTTTCCTGGCTTGCTGCTCTACATGGTGTCCATTAACAAATGATTCCAAGATCACAATTTCAGTAAGTTCAGATGCTGTGTCTGGAGCCAGGACTAAGAACAAGGAAATGGGAAAGGAAAGCACCATATAGGAAGCAGTGTCAAAGGGTGGCCCAAAATAATAAAGGAACCAAAGGAAGAGAGGAAAAGGGTGTTGTACAAGAACAAAAGCCTTGATTCAGGTAGGAAACTTGGGGGGAAAATACAGTAACACTGTGAGTGTGTGTGTGTGTGTGTGTGTGTGTGTATAATATATATACGTGTGTATATATATATAATACACACACAGATATACATACATATAGCTCTCTGTAGTGTTTTCCCTCAGGCTCTATGGTCTTATAGATCAAACACAGCAATTCAAATCAATGAGCTAAGCTCTCTCCGACGATTCACTACTGCTATAAAAATCTTGAGGAAGTTGTTTAACATTTCTGGTTTCCAGCTTCCTGCAAAATAGGCTAACAATGCTTACAAAACATTTATGTCACTGCTGTTTGGGAAGAAATAAACCATTAAAGTCAATAAAGCAAACTGGGTATCTAGAGAGGGAAGAGTTACCTAGCTTTGGGCTTTTAGCCTTCGTTCCTAAGCCATTCATCCAGTTGACCAAAGCAGGGTATCAGTGAGACCAAAGTTACAGGGCACAATTTTCAAGCTTGCCTGCTACCATTCATGGTGGAGTGCGATGGGTTTAGAGTCAGAGCACCTGGGTTCCTTTCTTGGTGCTTCCATTTACTACCTCAGGCAAATAAGTCACATTACTTCCCTGGGTCTCAGTTTGCACATCTATAAAATGAGAGAGTGGGACTAGATGACTTTTAAAATACCTTCTATTAAGTGACAATACAGGTATAACTCAGATTGAATTGCATGTCAACTCCAGGAGGGGGCAGGGAAGAAGGGAGAGAAACAACATGAATCATGTAGATTTGGAAAATGTATGTATAAATTTGTTATTTAAATAAAATAAAGAGAAACATTTTAAATGAAGTACCTTCTATGTAAAAAAAAAAAAAAACTAGGATCCTAGGAGCTCTGCTCTTTTCTTTGGCTCCACTACTAAAAACAGCCAACAATCTCACAGATTTGTGCAAGGGCAACAAGGGAAGAGAAAGAAGTTGCTTCCATACAAATCTATATCATTAATGGAAAAAAGGAAGTCAAAACACACATACTCCTGAGTACTTTGTCTAAGATAATACCCCTATTCTTTTACTATTACAGCATTAAATATATGTATACACATATATTTAACAGGCTTCAGAGCCAGGAAGTTTCAAACAGGTTCAAACCATGTATCTAACACATACTGGCTATATGACCTTGGACAAGTCATTTAAATTCAGATTCTAGACAGCTTTCTAAGATCATAAGTGCCTCAGAGTGTGCTAAACTAAGTTGGTAAAAAATATTATTCAATAAATAAGAAAGGATAAAACCTACACACCACACAACAAAAGGCAAATCACAATACGTACAAGATGGAGCTCTAGCCAATGGGTTCTGAGAAATTTCAAAGGGTATGGGCCATTTTCATCTAGAAATATCAATGAGGATTGTATAGAGAAGTTGAGTTCGGTCTTGCAGGGAGAGAAGAGATTATAAGCATCGGTAATAGCTAATATCTGAGGTAGAAAAAAAGGAAATAAGTGCTTTTTAAATATCCACTATATGACAGATACATTTTACAAATACTTCTTATTTGATTCTCCCAACAACTCTGAAATGTAGATGCTATTACTATTATCATTTTAGGTGAAGAAAACTCAAACTGAGAAAAATGAAATGCCCCAATTACTCAGGGTCACACAGCTTAGCATGTGAGAATTTGAACTTGGGTCTTCCTGAACTATGGACCTGGAGCTGTATACACTAGAATTTTGATTATATGAATGGGGAACACCTAGGTGGTGCAGCAGATAAAGTGCTGGGCTTGGATTTAGGAAAACATGAGTTCAAATCCAACCTCAGCCACTTCCTAGTTCTGTGTCTCTGGACAAGCCACTTAACCCTGTTTGCCTCAAAAAAAAAAAAAAATAGAGTATGTGAAAGAAACAGCGTATAATTGAAGTGGGGAGAGATTTGAGATGAGTAGATTCTCCAACAGGCTATTACAATAGTATAGGCATGAGGTAATGATCCTACCCCAGAGTGTTAGTGTCAGAGAAGAGAAGTAGGTCTGTTCAAGAGATGTTGGAAAGGAGAAATCAACAGGCACTGGCAACAGTTTGGATGAGAGATACTGAGTAGTCAAAATGACTTGTTAGGTTAGAGCAGAATAAGTAGATTTGAGAATTATCAGCATAGAGGAGGTAATTAAAACCATGAGAGCTGGTGAGAGAAGAGTGCCCAGAATAAAGCCTTCGATACCTATAGTTAGAAGGTATTATCTGGAGGAAAATTCAGTAAGTTAGTCAGAGGAATAGTCAAATAAGTAAAAGTAGAATTAAGAGGAAATAGTGTCCCCAAAACCTGAAGAGAAGACAGGCAAAGGAAATCAACAACGTCAAAGGCAGCAGAGAGATCAAGGAGAATGAAGATTCAGAAAAGGCCACTAGATTTCACAACTAAAAGATCTTTGGTAAATGGAGAGAGTAGTTCAGGTGGAATTAGAAAGTTGAAAGTCATAAGTAAGGAATTTTAAAAGACTGAAAAGAAAAAATGTGGAAGAGGCACCCATTGTAGATGGAATTTTCAAGGAGTTTGGCTTCAAAGAGTAGGTGAAATATAGGATCATAGTTATCAAGGATGGAAGGATGTAGTAAGAATTTTTTCAGGATAGAGGAGATAGGTAGTAAAGAATGAGCCAGTAGACAGGGAGAGACTAGAAATAAGTGATACCGTGAAGACAGATGATAGAGCAATCAGTTAGAGGAGATAGGATGGAATGGGATTACTTTCAGGTTAACCTTGGTAAGGAATAAGGTCACCTATTCATATGAGCCACAGGCAAAGGAGGAGATGAGGAAGGAGGGAAAAGAGGAAATTCATGAAGAATGACCTCAATTTTTTTTCTGTAGAATATGAGACAATGTTCTCAGTTGAGGAGAGGATCCGCAAAAGACTTTAGGAAGGATGAAATTGTTTGGAAGAGCTTCTGTGTAGAGTGGAATAGCAAGTGATAAGATTGCCTAGAAGTAATGAAGAATCAGTTGAGAATGTGTAACATCTGTAATGGATCCAATTAGAATGGTTGCATTTTTCTCTACCTTCATTCAGCAGTGACTATGTAGTAGCAAAGTCAGTGGATGGTGGGAGTCATCCAAGGCCAAGGCTAAGGCTTGGCAAAGCTCAATCATGATATGATAAGGAGCTAGAGAATCAAGAGAAAAGGGCAGGGTGGAGTTGAAATGATTCAGCAGGGAGGTAAGATGAGGAAAAGAGGAGAGAGTGACAAAGGAAGATTACTTCAGAGGGAACTGATAGATTAAGGGATTGAATTAACAGTGAGGCCAAAGACTAGGGTTTGGTAAAGAAAGACAAGAGGAGAGGTGAAAAGTCAATAGATTTTGGACAGATTAGGGGATTTCTGAATTCTTATGGAGGTGGTACATTTGTGGGTGATGGCAAGATTAAAAGTATGACTATCATTTTGTGTGGCTAAAGTGAGGTAGAAGAGTAGGCCATGGGAAGTGAATAGGTCAAAGAACTCAGTGGTTAGGGTGTTTGGGAACAAGCCATTGTGTATGTTGAAGTCCACAAGTGTGAAGGAAGGGGTTGGGGAAGTGAGAAAAGTTGTGACTCATGAACCTAAAAGACTACAGACAATAGCCAATAAAATTTTGATTAAGTGGTGTAGGATTTAAATTAATATGTCCAATACTTCAAGTATTATTTTTATAAAGTTTATTATCTGACAAAATAGAACCACATGACTAAGTTTTCTACCTGCTCAAAAAAACCCACTCCACTAAAGCCACCATATTTTCCATTCTCCACCGAATTTATCTCCTGTCTACATCAGCACATAAGGACAGGAAGAGAGTAGGGTGCTGGGAATCATAGTTTTGCTGGGGATAGTAGTCTTGTTTTTAGGGTAACAGATTCAAATTACACAATCTCCCCCTGAGATCCTTTGTAAGACTAGTCTTCCCAATGGATCTTGTAAACATAACCAACTTATAAATCACAATAATTTGGGGATAAAATAGAAAGAAAACAAAACCTATGATTACTATGCACATTGACAAAAAGCTAATTGGGGTGGGGGGGCAGTACCCTTTGGCATAAGAGTATACATAAAAAAATAAATGTGTTATAATCTCCCATAGTTCAATTCCACTACAACCCAAAATTCATTCTGGATCTTCTGGTGCAGTGTGAGGTTTCTGCAGGCATCTCCATGGTGCCTTCTTCAAGCAGTTCACTTCCTGATTCTGGGAGGTAGCAAGTTTCTTAACTTTTATAAAACTAGAATTTTATGACAATTACACAGTGGTCAATACTTGTTTGCTAAGTGACCCTAGGAAATCATTAAACCTCTTTAATTCCCAGTATTCTCATCAGTGAAATGAGCATAATATTACTACTTACCTCCCAAGACTATTGTGAAGATTATATGACAGTGTACATAAAGAACTTTGCAAATCTCAGAAATCTATGTAAATGTCAGGGATTATATGTTTTTACTTATATAATAAGTAAGAGGAAGCCAATGAGGACTTTTACATAGAGGAGTGGCACATAAGCAAGAATACTCCAACAGAGTTGTGAAGGATGGTTTGACTGTGAATGGAATGGTGGTAAGAAGACCATTTAAGAGGCAGTAATAATAGTTTTAGAATTTTAGATAGAAGACCTTAAGACCATTTCATTCAATTCTTTCATTATGCATGTGAGGAAGCTGAGATTGAGACAGATTAAATTATCTGTTCAAGGTCACCCAATAGCAAATAGAAGAGCCAGAATTCCAGTCCAGCTCATCTGACTCTATATGCTATGCCCCATCTACTAATCCAACAAGCTAAGGGTGATAATAATCTGAACTAGAGTGGTGACAGTGAAAGGAATGAGCTAGATTCTAGTGTTATTGCAGAAAAAGAAATAAACAAGAAGTGGCAATTGACTAGGATGGGGAGGGAAGGAGCAATCTAAGGTAACTTCAAAATTTTGAGCCTGAGTAACTGGTAGTGACCTAACAAGAAAGGACAATTTGTATATGTGAAATTATCAAGGTAAACGGCTCTTATATAGTAAAATAGGAAAGTAAAATGGAAATTGAAAGAATCCACTGATCACTTCCTGAAAGAGATCCCCAAATGAAAATTTCCACAAATGTTATAGTCAAATTCCCAAATTCCCTGGTCAAGGAATAAATATTGCAAATAGTCAGAAAGAAAGCATTCAGATATCCTGGAGTCACAGTCAGAACCATACAGAATTTAGCAGCTTGAATTTCAGAGCAGTAGAGGAATTAGAATATGTTATTTCAGAAGGCAAATGAACTAAGATTACAACCCAAGAATAACCTAACTAGCAAAAGTGAATATAATCCTTCAGAGGGGAAATATGTATACTTATTAAATGAATATTTTCAGGCCTTCCTGATAAAAAGAACAGAGCTGAATAGAAAATTTGACTTTCAAATACAAGACTCAAGAGAAAAATAAGAAGTTAAATAGGAAAAAGAAATCATTAGGACTTTAATCACTTTAAACTGTTTAAATTCCTATATAGGAAGATGATACATGAAACTCCCAAGACCCTTATCATTATTAGGGTAATTAGAAGGAGTCTACATAGCCTGAGGACATGGGTATGAGTTAATTATAATAGGATGTTTAAAAAAATTAAGGTGTGAGAAAAGGGATGCATCTGGAGAAGGGAGAAGGGAAAAAGGAGAAGAAAAATCAGGAAAATTATTCCACATAAAAGAGGGGCTTGAGGAAGAACTTTTACAATGGAGGAGAACATGGAAGAGATAACAGGAAACAATTAAGTATTTAGTTAGGTATGAAAATTTATCCAAGAAGGAAATAGGAGGGCAAAGAGATAAGATAAGATAAAGAAGGTTATGATAAAACATCAGATAAAGGGAGGCAGTGATCAGAAGCAAAATAGATTTCAAGGAGGAACAAGGGAGAGAGAGGGGGAGGGAAGGAAGAATGAAATGGGGGGAGAAAGAGAGAAGGGAGAGGGAGAAAGAGAAAAATGAACAGAAGAAAATAGAATGAAGTGAAATACACTGTAATAATAACTGTCAATGTGAATGCAATAACCACCTATAAAAGTGCAAACTAAAAAAGCAGATAGCAGAATGGATTTTAAAAACACAATCCAACACTATATTGTTTATAAGAATAAACTTGAAACAGAAAGACAGCATTAAAATAAGGAGCTAGAGCAGAATTTATTATGCTTCAGCTTTAGATTTTTTTTAAAAAGTAGGGGTAATATGATCTCAGACAAAGCAAAAGCCATAATACACCTAGTTAAAGGAGATAACCAGGGAAATTACATTTTGCTAAAAGGAACAATAGACAATGAAGGAATATCAATAAACATATATACACCAAATGGCAGGGATGGCAGAACATTCAAATACTTTTTAATTGTATTTCATTTGCTGTTAGTCACACTGAAATTCCAAGATTCCTCCCCTCCCCACACTAGTAAAGGCATCAGTTTGAGCAATCAAATAGTTTTTTTTTTAATAAATCCTTACCTTTCATCCTAGAATCAATTCTGTATATTGGTTCTTGGGCCAAAGAGGGGTTAGGACTAGGCAATGGGGGTTAAGTGACTTACCTAAGGTCATACAACTAGGAAGTGTCTGAGGCCAGATCTGAACCCAGGATCTCTTATCTCTAGGCCTGGCTCTCAATCCAATGAGGCACATAACTGCCCCCAGTATCCAAATTCTTAAGGGCACAAACAAAACCAATGTGGCCAAAATTAGAAGGAAAGCAGGAAACTGGGGGTGGGGAGGGTGATTTTTATAGCAAAAAAAAAAGACTGATAAAGTTTTTTCTCACACATCTAAGGAACTGAAACAAATTTATAAAAATAACAACTATTTCCTAATTGATATATGATAAAATGATATAAATAGTCAGGTTTTCAGGAGAGACCATGAAAGCTATTTCTAGTCAAATGAAAGAAGTTCACTATTTATTAAAGAAAAACAAGAACACCTCACTCCTATCATATTGGCTAATATGAGAGAAAAGGGAAACAAGAAATTCTGGAGGGAAAGTGGAAATATAGGGACACTAATGTATTGTTAGTGGCTTTGTCAACTGGTGCAATCATTCTGAAATATGCCCAGAATGCTATAAAACTATACATATTTTTCAACCCAGCAAATTTAATAGTATGTCTATATCCCAAAGAGACAGAAGAAAAAGGAATAGAACATACACATACATACATGCATAATATATTTGTATTTATTTGTTTGTTTATTATATTATAATTTATCTATTTATGTATTTTATATTATTAATATATAATAATATTATATTATTTATTTTAAAAGTAGCTCTTCTCAGTGTTAAAAAAATGAAAATTAATTGAGGAATGGCTGAAGAAATTGTAGTATATAGTTATGATAGAATACTTTTTTGCTCTAAGAATGATGAACAGGATGGTTTTAGAAAAACCTTGGAAGACTTATATGAACTGATGCAGAACAAAGTGAGCAGAACCAGGAAATTATTGTACACAGTAACAGCAATGTTGTAATGGTGATCAACAATGAAACTTATCTACTCTGATCAATACAATAGTCCAAAACAATTCCAAAGAACTCATGATGAAAAAATGCTACCAATCTCCAGAGAGAGAACTAATGAACTCTGAGTACAAACTAAAATGTAATTTTTTCACTTTATTTTTCTTTTTTTTCTGCAATATGGCTTATATGGAAATGCTTTTACATAATCTCATATGTATAATTGATATCATAGTGCTTGCTTTCTGAATGAGTTGGAGAGGGACTGGAGGAAGGAGAGAATTTGGAGCTCAAAATTTTTAAAATTAATGTTAGAATGAAATATTTTTATGTTGATAGAAAAAAAAAAGCCTTATGACTTACATCTATTCATCCTGTGATGATCTCCTTTATTGAAATAAGGATTGGGTTCATGGCTAATGCTGTCCTAAAGCACATGTTTGATAAGCACCAAAACTGGAGAACATATAATGATGATCACTGTTGTCACATTTGGGACTTTGTTGCTTAACAGAATTGTACCAGCTGAACATAACTTACATTTTCCATACCAAAAGAAAAGTACACTGCATTGATCATCATGTGTGTGTGAATAGGGAATTTAGTGAATAAAAACAGTGGCTCCTATGGCAATATGAACAAAGATCATTTCTATGAACTCTAGGAGTTTTTGAATGATGAAGTTTAATCTGTTTCAGCTACCTATTTAAATTCCTGCATTTTGTGGCATAAATGAATAAATGAAGTAAATCAGTATCCACACTAGAAAGGTAAAAGGTGAAATATAGAAATATGAAAAAAACGAACATGCCCAAATTATATGTACTAAAGAATACTCTTTATACCTGACTAGAGACAGGAGGGATGATTTTGTCCTTCAACTCTATGCATCGCTAGATGTAGTTATGTGGGAATTCCTCCAGGTTTGGGTATTGGTACTAGTAGCTTCCATTTGGGGTGATGATGTGGCAGCTTTCAAGAGGTTTTCAATCATTCCCTTTTTCAACAGAAAAAAAGCCATCTCTAACTTGTTTAGGGGATGTTGTAAGTTCTAGAAGTTTCTAAGGTGGTGACTAGATTGGAAAGCAAGGTTGGGATTTGGAGAAATTGTAATTGGTTGATTAGGTAAAGAAAAGATAAAGAAAGGGGGAGACTATTCCTTGATGGTATAAAAGTGGAGATTTGAACCCCGGAAGTCAATTCCCAGAAATCCTTTGAAGTTCCCAGAATGCCCTATAATCTCCCTGAGTCCTCACCTGAGTACGAGAACACAATGGGTATTTAAACTGACTGTACTGCCTACTCTCACCCTGCTTCCACTTCTAAGCACATGCGTCTCTCAAGATGTAGAGTAAGTGAAATTGAATGGGCTTTCAGCCCTCCTAAGCAAAATTTTGTATTTTCTTTATTTCTTAATCTTTAATAACCCTCATGAAAAATATGATACTTTTAGCAGAGAAAATAATTTTAATTGTTACAGTTTTGGCGAACAACGTTGGTTGTGATATAATACCCTCAATCTTTTTAACTTTCCTAAATCTTTACTAAGTTCAGTTTTACTAAATTCAGCTTTTAATAACTAGTGCCTAGATAGTGATTTTTTAAGCCATGTTTCTCCGAGGCTTTTTAGCAAGCCTCTTGACTCATCTTTCTCCTGGCTCCAACCCCGGCTCCCAGTTCTGGCTCATGCTCCTGACTATTGCCGCTCACCTGGTCCCAGCCCCGGCCCGCCCACCTGCTGCCTGCAATCCTGACCCAGATGAACCACCCTGCGATTCTGGCTCATCGCCCCAGGCCTAAGACTCATTTCCACCCGCTGCTAAAAATGGGCGTGATTTTTCCTTAGGCTACGATTAGCCTCAACGTGGACAGGGGGCAGGGGATAGCAGAGGGGTTGAAAGGAAGAAACTTTTCCAAACAGGAACTTAAAGCATGGCTACTTTAGAAGGACATCTTTTGACTGTATTGATTCTTTCACTTAACTCACCTGGGAGTCAGGGGAAAAACTCAGCTCCCTGCAACTCTTTAGCCAAATTTGAGATTCCTAAAATCCACCCTTACTATGGGAAGGCAGTTCAGTGGCTCAGTGAATTGAGAGCCAGGCCTAGAGATAGGAAGTCCTTGGTTGAAATCTGGCCTCAGACACTTCCTGGTGGTGTGGCCCTGGGCAGGTCATTTAACCCCCATTGCCTAACCATTACCAATCTTCTGCCTTCTGACAATAGGCATCTAAATGGATAATTTAAAAAACCCAAGGAACTTTATAGAGACTGGAGGTTATATTTTTAAGACTTTTCAGACTCCAATGTTTTATAAAAATCTCTGTATTTTATTGCATTTTGCTGATTGTTTTGTTTAAGGCTTAACTTTGTGATTTTAAGTTCATATATTACTGCATCCAATACTATTCTGTTACACTGAATCAGTTTAATGTACTGGTTAAATTCTGTTGCTTTCCCCCTATAACCATACTGAACAAACATTATTGAATAGGCCCAAATAAAAACAGCTTTTCTATTTTTGACTTTGTAAATTGTCACAAAGAGGATAGATGGACTCCATCAGAAAATTGCTACAACAAGCTTTGGAAAATTTAATGAGCTAAATATCTCAAATTTATTTTTAGAGCTCTTTAGACATGATTTTTAGAATTTTTCTTAATGATCTCTGGTCATTTTGCCTGCCCCTAACACAAGGTAAGGCCCATTTTAGTAGCTGAAGTGAAATACAATTATAAACCCCAACTCCCACATTTATAAAAATGGGAATGGAAGTTGGGAAGTTAATCCCAGGGCATTGTACCCCTAGAAGTCTCCCCCCAAAAAAGGGAGCATCTCTCATTTATAACTCTTCAGCTCACTACTTCCACCAGAATGATATGTAGAATTCTTGATGATGTTCACAACCCAAAATAAGTTTCACTTTGTTTAAAAATATGTTTACCAAGGTTGAAAGATTTGCTATGTTTGTAAAAATTGTGACCAATATCCATCAGTTCATAGGCTTTAAAAATGCCATATAGCAACTTATGTAACATATGATAGTGGGTTTATTTGCTATTGAAATTAACTGGACTATTGAGAATTTTGGGGATACTGATACCTACATATTTGTACTATCTGTTCTTTTAAAAAAAATCTGTTACCTTGTGAAATTCATCTGCTTGTACTCACAGTGGATCATGGCCAGTTTTGAAGAAGAAATGGATCTCATTTTTGGTGAGAAAGTCTTGTATTCCATATTTTCTTGGCTGACACAGTGTGTCAATGATTATAAGCTACATTTTTGAATTTTTAAAACTCTTTTATTATATTTTTTGCATGTGCAATATACTATTTCAGTATTTTTTCTCTTCTTTTTATATTTGAAGCACATGTCAACAGTATTAAGATTTTCTTTACCTTTTTGATTTTACAGTAATATAAATTTAAAATACATTTGCTATAATGTCAATGTATGCCCCCAAAGCTTCAGACTGTAAAAATGATGCCATTCATTGTTTTAAAAAAATTATGGGACAGTGCTTAATGATTCTGTCTGATTTCAGGACAAGATATACAAAAGAGCCATTGCATAGGGCCAAACGATAAACCAATCCAGGACAGATTGATGCACTTCTAGCCAATACAAACGTCTTAAACCTAGTGTGAAGACTCAAGGTTGCGATGCTTAACATACATTAAGATGTAGGACTCCCTTGTATCCACACTCACTCTGAAAATACTTACAGACGAGGATCCCAAACTTGACTCCTTACCTGGCTCCTATAATCTAGTCCCTTTTCTGTCTTTCATAGTGTGGCAAACTTTCTGTAATCCTGGCTACTGACTGGGTAAATGCTTACTTGCTTAGATCATTTTAATTGGGCCCTGATTCAAGGACATGTTATAGATTTACTTTTCCTTTACTTGGAATTTTAACACATAAGACTTTGATAGTCTATATTTTCACCCAGAAATTATTTTTTTAATTTGAATTTTTCTGATGTCTTTTTAATTTCTCTTCCCAATTGATTCATATACCTCATGACTCAGCCATGCATCCCTAAGTGATACTGTGTTTTTCAATCACCCTCTTCATGGGGAAATGTAAAAATATTATTATTTTAAATTGCAAAGTTTAAATTCCTTTAGAGAAGAATTTTAGGTTAAGAAACATGATACCTCTCCAAATCCAGAAACTGAACTGTTTGGAGAAGACACCATGAAGATGCCTCCAGACCACAAGCTGCACAAGAAGATCAAGAATGAACTTTGGGTGTGGTTGATTGAACATTTATTTGTATGTATACTTTCATGCCAAAAGGGACTGCCCCCTAACTGGTTTTATGTCAATGCGTCTAGCAATTATTGGTTTTGTTCTTTTCCTCTTATTCTCAAATTATTGTAATCTTTAAGCTGATTAGGTTTTCATGATCCTTTTTAGGGAAACTTCCCAATAACAATCAAACGGGGGCATGTAAAAGTGGAGATTTGAACCCCAGACTTCAATTCCCGGAAGTCCTTTGAAGTTCCCAGAATGCCCTATAATCTCCCTGAGTCCTCACCTGAGTACGAGAACACAATGGGTATTTAAACTGACTGTACTGCCTACTCTCTCGCGGCTTCCGCTTCTAAGCACACGCGTCTCTCAAGATGTAGAGTAAATGAAATTGAATGGGCTTTCAGCCCTCCTAGGCACGTGCTTTCTTATTTTGTATTTTCTTTATTTCTTAATCTTTAATAAACCTCATAAAAAATATAATACTTTTAGCAGAGAAACTAATTTTAACTGTTACAATGGTTTCCAGACTCCAAAACACAATGAAAAGGTTAGCATGCAATCAAGCCCTTTTGCTTATTATTTCACATATTTGGATGTCATGAGTTATAAGATGGGCTAGCAGTGGACTTGTTCAGTCATTTCAATCATGTCTGACTCTCTGTGATCTCACTGATCTTATACTGAGTGTTTGCCATTTTCTTCTCTGCTTCATTTTACATGTGAGGAAACTGAGGCAAACAGGTGACTTGTCCAGGGTCACACTTTTTATCTTAAGCCCATGTTTGAATTTGGGGAAATGAGTCTTCCTGACTCCAGACCCAGAACTCTATCCACTATACCACCTAGCTGCTCAGCAGTCAACTTCCCCTGGCTAAAATATTCCCCAACACTAAGAAGATAACTCTAATGCAAGTATGATCATGGTGGCTATGTCATCTGAAGCCCCTGCACTATCTCCCTGACGCTGTATTACTTCTTCCATCCACTTGGTTACTAGGCATTGCCAAGACAGATGTTTAGGGCATTACACTATAAATACTGGCCACAGGGAAATTGATATTGCTTGAAAATCTCTCCTTTGCTTGCCCCTCCATTGATCTTTATTCAAATGTTCTCCAGCATACTTTCCTTTTTCACTTTATGTATTTTCCCACAGGAACATACCTTCTTTATATAAAAAAAAAAGTATTCTACTGATTCTTTTAACTAGTTTATTCATTTACAATATAGTATAAAGTTTCATCTCAGGATCATCATAGCATTTAAAGTTTTTTCATGACTTGATCTCTTCCTATCTTTCCAGGACATACACATTATTCCTCCCCATACACAGTATAGCCATATTGACCCATTTCCTGTACCTGAACCATTCTTTTTGGAGGAATCTCTCCTGCAGAAAGACGATCTTATTCCAGGAAGTCCTTATGGATGGATCCAAATCAATCATTGGTAGCAGTAACAATCACTAATATTTAATCAATGCTTTTAGTCTTCTCAACAAAGGACCAATGGGCACTGCATTCTCAATAGGGAGATATTGCTGATGTCTCAGAAAAAGGTTTACTGCCTTCATCATCTGATTGAGGGACTCATTTGGTCAACATCCTACATGGATTTTTCTTTGCTCTATTTGTTCCCATATTACCTAGCATATTATTAATGGATGTCTCTGAAATTTGGGATGTGATTCATTAATCAAATCAAAAAAAGCATTCAAGATGTGCTTATTATGTTCCAAGCATTGTGCTAAGTGCTGCAGATACAAAGAAAAAGCAAAAAACAGACAAACAAATCCAGTCCCCATCATTGAGCAATTTACATTTTGAGGGGAGAGATGAAGTATGTATGTGTATATGCTCATGTGTATATATATATATATATATGTATATATATATATATTTATTTATTTATATGCATCTCGTCATGATACATATAGAATAGATGGAAAATAACTTTAGAAGGAGAGGCATTAGCAGTAAGAACCAGGAAAGCCCTTCTACGGAAGGCAGCATTTGAAAAGTGGAAGAGAGGAGGGAGAAGGTTGCAGATATTGAGGTGAATGAGGCAGAAGAATGTGTGAACTATATTTTTACCAGTACCCAAGGATAGTTTTTGACACTACAAATGTTGACCCTTTTAGATTGGAAAATAAAACTAACTTTAATTATGTTCAGTCAAGAAAATTTGTTTCATATCCATTGCTTAATCTCATTTGTTTAAGCAAAGCACTAGCAAAGACACATTTCTATGTCTGGTTTATTTTAATGTGACCATGTCTATCCCTGGTCAAATCACTTAATTTCTCTGGACTTCAGTTTCCTCCTCTATAAAATGAAAGTTTGGGACTAGAATGTCAGAGGTTCTTAACCTGGGATCCACAATCTTTCAAAAAAATTATAAATGTGTTTCAATATAATTGGTTTCCATTGTAATTTTATGTATATTACTTTATGCATTTAAAAACAGTATTCTGAGAAAGGGTACAAAGGTTTCACTAGATTGCCAAAGGGATCCATGACACACACACCCTAAAAAAGGATAAGAATACCTGAACTAGATATTCTCTGGGTTTACTTCCATCTCTAGAACCATGAGCCTAAACCAGTAAGATGCAAATTGCAAATGGGGTGGCTATCACCTTCCTCTCTCTTCTTTTTTGCCTGATTTTAATGGAAACATACATCTATGTAGAAATTCTGGGGACTCTATTCTCAGGGAGGTGGGCAAAAACTAAAGATGCCCTAAAGATTGCTTGCCAAGGAAGGTTCTCCCCCTTCCATAAGAGGAGAACACCTACTCAGTCTGGTAGAAAGAACACTGATCTATGAATCAAGAGAAACGGGATTTAATTCCAACTTCACTAACATGTGACCATGAGCAAGTTAATTCATATCTCTAGGCCTGTTTGCCCACCTGCAAAATGAAGGTATTAAATTAGATTATTCTTAAATTCTCCTTCATACTTAAAATCCTCTGAATCTAATAATTTTCAAAGTCTTCTGAATACTGGAAATCTCAAAAACATAAAGATCCAGGACAACCTAAAGGGACTATGATGAAAAAGGCTATCCTCCACCATAGAAGGAACTGATAAAATTGGAATGCAGATTGAAGCATACAATTCTTCACTTTATTTCTTCCATGAATTTTTCTTTAGTCTAAGCAAAATATTTCTTCTTTCATGATATGAACGTGGAAATATATAATCTATGATAACATATGTACAACATATATCATATTACCTGCTGTCTTGGGGAAGATGGAGGTACATGGATTGTCAAATATAAGAAAATGATTATTTAAAATTGCATAAGCATGCAAAAATAAAATAAAATGCAAAAAAATAAATAAATACTAGAAACCATAAGTTCCCCAATGTGGATTTAGGCCTGAGGCCAAGAAGGCAATAGTGAAATTTTCTTTACACATTGGAGAGCATAAAATATTAAATGTGTTTGATCCAGAAAGGTGCTTTAGGGATATGCACAGGTAACCTCAAGCACAATTATTATTCTTAGCACTCTACCTAGTCCTGTCTGCTCATTCTGGTGGCTGCCCAATTTGTCAATTGTCACACCTTACATACTTGCCACACCCTAGTAATGTGAGAAATAGTAGAAAGGCTTATATAAGAGGTAAAAGGAAGAAAGAAATGGCTAGAAGTAGGGAAAAGTGGAAGGGACAAGTACAAATGGAAATTTGTAATTTTTAAAAGCCTAATGTGTTAAGAAAAAGACAGAGTAGTATAGTAGATGGAAAGCCAACTTCAGAGCAAAAAAAGAATCTGAGTTCAAGATCTACTTCTAAAACATACTATCAAGTGTGACAATGAATGAATCACAGAACCACCTACTGCCCTAGCCAATGCTCTAAAACTACATTAATAAATATTGATTAATATAAGGAGAGTTTCCTTCCTAAAGGTCCCTATACCAATGAAATTACAGGGTCTAACCAAAAAAAATTCTTTTTTAAGATTTCAGAAAATTATTTTCAAAAGTTGAACTTATGGACAAACTTTACTTTGTAGAAAGATTCCTGGTCAGATCAGTTTCCCAGATCACCACCAGATCTGCATGTAGCAGAGCTCATTTCTAATATTGACATCCCAGTAATTGATTAAACTATAGTATCAGAGAGGCAAAATTTGTTGATAAATTAAGTATTGTTAAAAGGTAGCCAATATTTCCCAAATCCACCCAGTAAAGGCACCCATGGCCTTGGTGATTTATTTCCAGATTCCGAAAAGAGGCCATTGCTCTTATTTTCCTAAACTTGAATGTAATAATGGCTTTTAAGCAGTGACTTAGAATGAGGAACATTAACTAAACAAGTAAGAGGAAGAAATTGGAAAGTGTTTTCTTATTTTGTTTTTATCATCTCTCAAATTTCCTATTACCTCAGTTCTCTGGTTGGGCTTTGCTGATGTTAATGATTTAGAGTAATAAGCAGCAACATAACAGCAGGCTTATGTGGGACCGAGGTAAATTTGGGTCTAACATGAGTAATACACCCTGCAGTGAAGGACAGTGGGAGGCATGAGAAAAGGTACTATTTCTACTAGAGAGTCTTAAATAAGGATTAAGGCCATATGCACATATCACAGAGCAGATGCAACCGATTGTTGCTACCTGCTGGTCCAGGCAAAATCTAACCAGCCCTTTGACTTAACTTGAAAGACCATTTTGTAAGCATATGTCCATGCTAGGTGTTTTGCAGAAGTGTCAGATAAGAGGCATAGCCTGCATGTTCAGGTGGGTAATATAGAGTGTGACAGTCTTTTCTGAACACCCAGTGTGTTAGGAACACAGCATCAAAGGCCACTGAGATGTTGCAGAGTAAGTAGAAAATTCCTACCTGCCCTCCCAGGACTTATGGTTTAAAAGGACAGAAAAAAAAGTGAAAAAACATATCATAGAAGCAATCACATCCTTATTGACTGGAAGCTTCAGTGAACTGAGAATTCTCCAGAACAGACTTTCTTGATTAATGAAGACCAACCCAAAATGTTTTGTTTCATTCCTCAAGGCTACGTTCTTGCCTTAGTATGTTTGTTTCCTAATAGGTGATAAATGAATACTTGCTTATTAATAACAAAGGATCTTAAGGTTCAAACTCAACAAATAAAGTTATATTAAGCAGTTACTTTGTACAGAGTGGAAAGGCAAGGTTGCATAGTGGATAGAAAACTTGTCCTTGGGAAGCTGGAAGATGCAAGTCCAAGTCCTGCCTCAGAAACATAGTTGCTGTGTGATCATGGGCAATTTACTTAACTGTTCAGTGCTTCAACCAATTCTTCCAGATGATTTGCCTATTTTCTTCAATGGAAGGAGTTTCCAGATGGGGAAGCTTACTTACATCAATGAAATCTTAGGTCTTGAGCACACATAAAAAATGAGCATTATGTTAGTCTCTATATATTTACAAAGATTAAAAAGGGGCCCTGATTTGGGGGTGGGTCTGGGGAGGGAATATTGAAGCATGTATATAGAAAGCTCAAGAAAATTGAATATGATTCAGTACATTTTCAATTCAATTTCATAAAACTTCATTAGACATAGAGCTCAGTATGCTAGAGGCACGAATAAGAAAAAGAAAGACAGTCCTCACTCTCAAGGAAATTACAAACTAAAGGGGAAAGACAGCATACAAAAAGAAGCCAAAAGGGAAGAGGAAACCACTATGGGCATGATGTTGGTAGAGTTGAAACCAAGCAGAGATGCTGATGGAAAATGCAGTCAGCTGTAAAGTTGTGAAAGTTCAGAGTCCTCTCTCTAGCTGTTATTATTCAGTTGTTTCAGTCTCTTCCTGATCCCAGTTGGAGTTTTCTTGGCAAATATAATGGAGTAGTTTGCCATTTCCTTCTCTAGCTCTTTTTTATAGATGATGAGGCAAACGGGGTTGATGACTTGTTCAGGGTCACATAGGTAAGCTGGTAAGTGTCTGAGTCTGGATTTGAACTCAGGAAGATGAGTCTATCCACTGAACCACTTACTTATCCTTTTTTCTACATAAAGGAAGACTTTGGGAAGAGTTTACTGCTCCACTCTTGAACCATCCAATTAGAAGGTAAGGATAACTAAGGGACCTGAGAAAGTATTGATTACCAAATACTGAATTATTCAGCATAGTAATGAGATTTCTGGTCATCATCTTTCCACTTGGAATTCAAATCAAGCAGAGCTTCCTGAAAGAGAATGGAAAGTGAATTAAGTCATTAGATGAATTACATAAACAAGACCAAAACATACCACAAAAGATATATACAGGGAGGCATCCTTTTTATCTTGAGAGAAATCAAGATGGGCTTCATGGACAAAGTGGCAATCAGCACTTAAGAGAGAGAAGGATTTCAGAGTGGACAGATGAAGATCATGTGTTCCAGGAATGGGAAACATCATGCTCAAAGGCAATTTCTCAAGCTCATCATTCTGAATATCAATCTCCACTGACATGGACTCATCTGAAGTACTGAACTGAATGTGCATCAACCTCCAGATGTAATATTTTTCTTTTTCTTTCTAACTTTGAAAGTAAAATCCTGATATTAGTTTATTTTCTGATGATTTTATTGTTTTTTTCTGAAGGTTTAGCACAGCAAAATTGATCCAGTTAGACTCAGAGTTCTAAGGTTCTGTTCCCATCTATAAAACAAGGAACTTGGACTAGACCATTTCTTTGGTTTCTCTCAGCCTAAAAATTTTATGACTCTGATTTGAGTGACTCCATTTTGCTTCAAATGAGGTTACAATTCAATTGTTTAACCTCTTCCTCTGGCTCCTAGTGAGTAGTCCAAACTCTCTTTGACCTTCAGATTCTTGTAACTTGCTCCCTATTCAGATGAATAGTGAGTGAGTTCCTCTCATTTTCTTTGAACCTCCTGGAGCCCTAAGAGATTCTCTGAAATGGATATTATTAACCCATCATATAGTAGTGTATGTCATGCAATTTGGAAGGGCATAGGAAGGTAGGAGGATTAGAGAAAAGTAAAGTAGCAGGGAGGTTCCAGGACCCCTAAAGAGAATTTTGTTTTCTCAGTAGCCTAGGAATATTGTTAAGGAAGAAAGAGTGGTTAACAATGGCTGTCAGATGAGAAGTTCAAGAAGAAATGTGAAACAAGAGTGGGCTGTCTTATCTGTTGATTTTTAAATTGTCTCTGAATGTACTTCTCTGAAGAAACATTAAGTAGTGATAATAGAATGGACAGTCACAAGGCCAACCTTGGTGTAGGAGGCCTGGCACAAACAGAATGTCTCATATTTCCATACATTGCCTAGGAAATATTCTCCCCCAGGGTTTTTACCCTATCCAACAGCCTGAACATGCACTGGAGAGGGACTCTTGCAAAACTGAGAGGAACTGAAAGAGGAAATGCTAAAGAAGAAAGCGGATGGTCCACATTTCAGGGAAAAGGTTTTGATGATGGCTGTTCTTCAGACCATTTTAATTCTGATGAATCTTGGATTATCTGTGGTAATTTTTTTAGTTCCCCTAAAAAGTGGGTGAGACAGGGATATACTTATGTTGCTCACAGTCTATCCTAGAAAATCTTTCTTGAATCAACAGTTACACTGTACCCAGTACTATGCTCTACTCTCTACTCAAAGAATACTCCTAAAATATAGGGAAATGAGTCAGGATTAATCCAGGCTACTTAAAATGGACATAACTTTTCCCCTTCTTCCTCCCTACTTCTCTCTCCTTCCTCTCCATTCTTCCAACAATCTAAATAGGTGGTTTACAAAAAGAGCAATGCTTCCCTCTATTTGGGGTCCATGCTATGGGACAGATTACAGCTACGACAAAATCATCATCTTTACCATTATAGAACATTTGAGATTGGGGGGTGGGGTGGGGTGATTTGAAAAGTTGATCCACTATCTAATGAATTCTGTGCTAAAACAGTTTTTTGTCTTGTCAAGATTCTAGTGTATTCATGGCATACTTTCTAGAGTTGCTAATGAATAACAAAAATCTGATAGCAATATCTGGGCCTGATCCACACTAGCTAATGCATTATAGATGGTTAAATGAAGACTGACTACAGGGCTTGGAAATGAATTTTTATTCCTTTTTGGGACAGATTAGGTTCTAAGTAATCACATGCAAAAAAGAGCAGAGGATGTTGGCTAGGGTTTCTCCACTTCTCACCTGAGACAACATACCATGAGCGACTTCCAGATGTGGAAGGCTTACCATTAAAAATGGGCAAAGACTGAGAACTTATTAGCCGTGAGTTACTTACTAATAAGAAAAAAATATACTTTTTCTTCTGATCTCGTCTCATCATTATCAACCCAAAACAGATAGGAACCAATAACTAAAAGGCATTTGGTGAAATATTTGCTCTATCTCTCCTTTCCTGAAAATGACATTTTGAAGTTTGCCTTTATAACAGGAACTACAAAGGCTTAACAAAAGGAACCACAACTGTATATCTAAACTGGCAGTATATTTGTATGGTGTGGAGTGATACATATGTTTACCGCCCTTGACTGGCTAAACTGTTCTCATTATCATGTCCTTATTTCCACTTCTAATTCTAGCAGAACTATTTCCCGTAAACAGGTCAGCTCTCTAACACTTTTGAACACAAGAATTTTTTCAAAATGCTGGATCCTAACTTTATTAAGCAATGTTTTCCCTAGATCTTAATTACAGCCCCTGAGGCACACACTTAACAGGTCCATCTCCATAATTGGGAAGAAAAGTAAATTTACCACCAATTCCAACTGCATCCTCTATATGGACACTTATGCCATCTGTGTTTAAAAAAAACTTCATGAATTAAGAAAACATATCTTCATAGACAGTATTAGGAAATTGCTAAGCTCTTTAGTACAATACCAAAATAAATGATACTCCATAATGTTTTCAACAAACCTTCCCAAGAAAACATTAAACTTACCCTGTAAATCCCATTTCCTTTCTTTAGTCATTGGTATAATTTGTGCAATTTAAAGAACAGAGAATCCAGATGTGATCATGTGAATGCTTTTGTTTGAAATGGATGGTCACTTAAAATCTTAGATATTAGTGAGGCTAAGTGGAGTCTCTGTAGGTGTGGTGGTATTTTAGACTGCTGAATCACTGGAGTTGAGCTGTGAATAGTTTTAGATAGTGACCAGCAGTGTTAGTGGCATTAATCAGGAAACCATATCCAGATGTCACACGATCTCCAAAGGCCATGATAATGCATCACATTATCTTTATTTTCCTTTCAGCCCACAAAAGCTAAAAGTGAACCAGCAACTTTATGCTAGGATATGATTCCTAAGAAAACTAAGTGACTTCAGTCATGTAGCAGTTCAGTGATAATTCCTTCACATAATCAGGAAGTACCAAGAATAGAAAAAGTGTTTTGATGCTTTATTTTTAAACTAGCCTTCATTTTACTTTCATCTAAGAAATGAAGACCACCACCTCAAGCATTCTGATTAAGCAACTGCCATCCAACCTAAATTTTCTGTTCTTAAGTTGAAGAGTTATTCAATGTCACCAATAGAATAGTCTTTCTAGTGAGTCAAGAATTCATACTTTAAAGAGTTTTTTACACATTAAGATTAGATTAGCAAAGAACATGCAGCTTGTTTAATTTTCTTTTATGTGAAAACAGATGCTGCCTCTTTCCTTTTTTATACCCCCCTTTCTCTTACCTTTCCTTCCACAGAAAGATGCAAATATTATATCTGAGTCATCTCATGATGGAATGTTTAATATTAAAGGTGGATAGAATTTGATGCATTTATAGTTCCTGGTTAAAGAATTAAGGGGCAAAATATGCATAGGGTCAAATTCTCAAGGAGGGAACCTTAGCACATCTAGATTTATCCTATAAGCTGTCTTCATCTCAAATTTCAGAATCCTTTACTTTGGGGGGGATCTTGACTCTCTTCTTGATCCCAAAGAGCAAAAGAAGAGGCATAAACAATCAACACCATATCACTCCCACTCATTTTTGACTTCATCTCCATTTATTCTGTCAGTGCTACCTTAGCCTCCATCTTGTCATAAAACCCCAAGAAGCCCAGCTTTCAGATCTTTATGAATATCACAAAGACTATGCAAGATTCCAAAACATTGTGCAGATAACTTAATTGGACTTTTGGGTCAGGAAATACCACAACATGCTATACCTCTATAAAGAGATGGTAAAAGCAAGGACTGGCACTAGAACCTACAGCTAAATGTGATTTTACACAGAGTAGGAGCCAGGGACCATATTTTCATCTCCTTCAGATATGGTATTAGGGAGAAAAAAAGTTCAAGGACTAAAAATTGGTTGTAGAATAGTCATTCACAATGCCCAGGTAACAGGTACTAAGAACTGAAACAAAATGGAACACCAGCTCCAGTCTGGGAAAGACCAGAAGCATTTGACAATACCTAGAATCACCCTAATTTTTGATGAATTTTCCAGACCAAAGATAATCTGAGACCTCAATGATATTCCTATCATATCCCTGGGGAGTGTTTAGGTACCTAACCCATGACTTTGGTAGTATAGAACTTACATTTTCTTCTGTTTTTTTTTTAATCTTCTCATCTTGGTTTAATATTTCTTATTGTCTCATGGAATTGTTTCTTCCAGCTTGACCAATTCTGGTTACTAGGGAGTCCGGTTTTGAGGTGAGCCTTACTATCTTTTGGTCTAAGCTATTAAAATAAATTCTACTCTTTCCTCCCTAATCCCTATCCTCCCTAACCCCTATTTCATTGAACATTTTATATCACTTGTTTCTTTTTCCAGGGTCATTTATAGTCAGATCATTTTTCTCTAGGGCTCTACTTGGACTTAGAGAATGACTCCTTTTCTGGGTTTACCTTTCTGCCTTCTCTATTCCCTATTTCTTCATCACACAGCATTTTTTTACTTTTAGTTCATACAGGCATTCCTGGGTTTAGGCTTAATATCCTGGTGGCTTAACTTTGGTTTTGGTCTTTGCCTCTTCTTTGTCCCCTTTTCTTGCAAATACCCCAAACCCAAGGTTTTCTACTATATCTTACTGTGACCCTAATAGCTCTCAACCATATATTGTTAGTTATGCTTGCAATATGTATAACTCCTTTCTGTCCTGGCCAATTCTCTTTCTGTAACGTAGAAGCAGATTACCCCTGTCTCTTGCCATGGTGCAAGAATGGGCTGTATGGACTCTGGTTTAAGTATGACCTTCCTGGGTGCTTGTCCAACTCTAATTCTTCTGTGACTTGGGCATACATTTACTTGGGCTTTGTGCTGGTTGCTTGCCCTGTTTTCTGCAACAGGACTAGGCTGTTTTTCTGCTATACCTTCCATCTACTCTCAGGCTCTGCAAGTTTCTGGCAGCTTTCTTGTACTAGCCTGGACTGAATGAGCTACTTATAATTTTTCTTCGATTTTCTTTATCATTGTTCTCTCTGGTACATTTTTAGAGATCTACTAGGGTCACAGGGAGGATCTGTATTATTCTAGATCCTAACAAGGCTCCATCGTAGCCATAAACCTCTACCCATGTGATTGGAATGTACAAACTGTCATCTAAAAACAATCCATCTTAAGAGGCTTGAAAAGTATGGTTTAGTTCAGATCCAAAAAAGAAAAATAATTAAATTGCATGTTGATTCTTGCTTTCATGTCTCCATGTTTATTTTTGGTTTTCATAAACTGGAAAATTAGAAGCATTTGAAATACACAAAGCAATGGAATTTAGGTATGTACACAAGGAGGTAGATTTCTGTATTATATCAATAAGCCCTTGTTTAAATGGAGATTTTGAGCCTTTGACTTCATTCCCCAGAAGTTCTTAGTATTTCCCAAAATTCCCTATAATCTTTCCTGTGTCTCCATGTTGGCAAGATCACGTTATTGGTATTTAAGTGGATGTATGCTCTTCCCATGTTTTTTTTTTAAACCTGTGACTGGCTTGAATTCGGGCAGTTCTTTTGCTTTGGTTATTAATAAACCTTTTAAAATATAATAGTTTGTATTATTAATTTTAATCTGTACACCCTGAAGGGAATGGAAAGGTATCAATCAACAAATATTTGAATGCTTTATAAAGGCAAAAAACCACTTGTCTTGACTTAGTGGTCAACTCAAGAGTTGGTGCTCAATAAATGTTTTTTTGAATGATACCTAAAGGATACAAAGATAAGTAAAGGCATTGTTCTTACCTATAATGTTAAAAAGTATTGTAGCTTGAGGAGAACAACTATTCCTATATTGGGACTGTTCAAAGAAGTAACACAAAGATGTTTGTGGAATGATCTTGCCCATGAGGAGGAAGGGATTAGTGTAAAGAAATATCCAGTGGTTTTATGACTCCTTATAATGAGGAAGTGATTGCATTCCCTAACCAAGGACTAGGTAAGGAGATATTCTATTCTTGCTGGACTTTGGATGTGTCTTTCCGTTTAGCTCATTCAATAGAGGCAAGTAAGGAACAAAGGTTCAGAACAAGCAAAAAAGTTAAAGAGAAGAGGCAGATTAACTAAAGGCCTATTGGTAAGAACTTTGAGGCCTGGGGTCCATGTAATGTTAGTGGAAGGGATGATTATTTTATTCATCAAGGGCTGAATTCACTGGAAGATCTGGCTCATAGAATCTATTTCTTTTGAACCTTGTCTTCTGGAAGCAAGGCAAGAGTTTCTAGAACATGAAGTTCTTCAGGAAATATGAAGAAGCTCAAGATAAAAATTCTAGGGGAAAGAATTTGGGGGCCGAAATAGAAGAATTTATTATTTTTTGTTGTGAATTGGAAGAAGGGGAGGAAGGGAAGAAGATAAGCATTCCTAAATGCCCCTTGGTGAGTTATGATGAAATGACTAAAATGATTGATCTGAGGTGCAGTAGAAGTGAAGTCCCTTATGAGATCATATTTCCATGTCATATAGGATTTGGGAAGCAGTTTCTGGAAGGCTGTCTAATACTTTAGTTATGGAACCAGAACAAAATGAATATGAAATTCCAGCCTGAGATGGATTTTAGTGGCCTATAGTTTATACTTTGGGCTAAACTAGAAGAACATTCATAAGCTATAAAAGAAGATTATAGAAAGAATGCTGAATTTGGAATATGGGGATCTAGGTTGGATTTAGAGCTTTGTTGGTTGCTACCTGGTTGTCTTTGGGCAAGTTACTTAACTTCTCTATGTCTCATGTTTTTCATTGATAAAATGAGGGAGTTAGACTTGATCACCTCCAAGGTCCCTTCTAGCTCCATATCTATGAGTCTTTTCATGGGCCTTTTACCTACTCCTTGAAGTAGTTCTTAATAAATTCTCTTTTAAAAAAATGAAGTGAGAGTCAAAACCCAAAACATAAAAGGGGGACCAGTAAGTCTAGAAGTGAAATCGTCTCAATAAAATTCAAGAAATTCCTTATACCCTGTTTTGTACTCTGGTGTCATACTGAAATTTCATAGCCTTTTGAAAACTCAAGATTTGAACTGCAATGAGTCTCAAAGAACAGGTTGACTTGTAATGTAACATCCCTCATTACTGAAAATGGTCAAATAGAGGCTCAATAACCATTTACCATTTACCTAGTTGACTCCTAAAATTTCATTCATCTTTAGAATTCTACTTCTAAAATTTATCAGTGAAACAAGATATGTCTATATTGAAGATGTCTACTGTCTTTCCCAAGTGTGAAGAGAATTTCATTTCATTGATTCTTCTAATCATTTCTTCTGGACTCCATTTTTAGGCCCATGGCTCTTATTTTAGGAGCTGCTTGGGATCCTCTTTTCTCTCAAAAGAGAAAAAAAAAACACTATTTACCTTGTAGGGGTTTAAATTGAATAAAAAATATTTCCACTACATGAGCTCACATACTTTGCTTTATACCCAACTGTCTTCCCTCATTAGACACTTTTCCAATGAATGAGGTAACTTTCCTTACCTTTGTGAGGGAAGCTTTTTACAAGCTTTTTTTTCGTTTCCCTCCATTAGGTTCTTAGCACTGAATTGGCTTGTTTACTAACCTCTGCCCTCTCTTTGCTTTAGCAAAACATCCACATATTTGTCCTTAAAAGGCTCCTGGAACCTTCTGCCATGCACTGAATAGCACGTATCACTGAAATGCACAGTTGCAACAGCTTTGCCCTGTTGCCAATGCTCATTACTTTTCTCACAACAAATCTTTTTGCAAAAAAATCAAGTTGAATATGAAACCAAAAAAAGTTGGGTAGGAAAGAATCCATTTGTAACCTAAAATAGGAGTGATTAAATAGGAAGAACTGGTTAAAGAAATAATTTTAAGAGGTGACAATATTAAAATGGAACTTCACATTACAAATTTAATGTTAGTGAATTCTATATCAATTAATCAATATACATTTGTTAAATACTAGTTATGTGCACAATAATAGGTAGGTTCTGGGGACACCTAGACAAAAGTTTCTCCCCTCAAAGCACGTACCTTCTGTTGGGAGTAATAATACATTCATAAATTAGCATTAATAAAAATATCCACAATAAATCCAAGGAAAATTTTGAGAGCATGGGGAACTCTATGATTGAAAAAGGCTTAGGAAGACTTCATATAGAAAGTGTGCCTTGAGCACAATTTTGCAGAAAACAGAGATTCTAAGAGATAGAACAGGGAAGGAAGACATTCCCAGCACATGTTCTCCTTTCACACAACTATCACTCCTAATTTAGACCTTCACCTCTTCTCACCTAGATGGTCATTGCAATAGTCTAATTGGTCTTCCTGCCTCAAGTCTTTCCCATTTCATTCCAGAACATGTGTGATGTTTTCACAGCCCAGCACAATAAAACTCCAATGGCTCCGCATTACTTCTAGGATAAAACAACAGCCTGTTCCAAAAAGTCTACAAACTTCTAACTATTATACATTCCTCTGTCATCTGAATTTCGCCTGTCCCCATTGCCTATCATACTCTCTTCCTATTCTCTGCTTCTTGGAATCTTTCTTGAAGAAATATTCAATACCTCCATCTTAGGCTTTTTTCCCCGGTCTCCTCTACCCATAGGTACTAGTGTTTTCCTTTCCAACAGAAATTTAACTCCCTGAATTTTTGTGTTTTGTATATATCTAGGTAGATACATGTCATCTCTCCTGTTAGGATATCAGCATCTTGAGGGCAGCGATCTGGGGGTTTATATCCTCATTGTCTAGCACAGTCCCTGGCACATGATGGGCGGTCGATAAAAGCCTGAAGACAAGAGACTGAATTCTGGGTGTGAGTTAACAGCAAGAAGTTTAATTTGTCTAGAAGAGAGTAGAAGAAGGAGAGCAGTATCTAAGAAGGTTGAAAATATAAGTGGTAAGGAATCCTAAACACCAAATAGAGGAGCTAATATTTGATTCTAGGAGCAACTGGTAGCCAGTTGGAGTTGTTTTGAGCAGGGGAATGATGTGACCAGCCCTGTGCTTTAGGAAAATCATTCCGGCAGCTGTTTGTAGGGTAGATTGGAAATGGGTAATACGTAATTAAGATAAGATTCCAAATGGTAAGCTACTCTGAGTTCAGGTGAGAGGAGATATGTACCTGAATTAGAGTGAAGAAGAGAGAGTAGAAATAAGACAAATGTAAAGGATGCTATGAATGCAGAAACAATATGCCTCCTTGCCCCCACAAACATATAATATATGCATACATACATATATATATATATTTATATGTATGTGTATGTTCATGTGCTTATGTGTGATATGGCAAAAAGGAAAGGCATAAAGCAATCTGCTCATAAACCAGGAACATGAGCTGATGTAGTCTGATGACTCAGCCAGGAAATCACCCTCTGCTACACCAGTTTAGTAAAGGGACAATAGTGATAGATCAAGTTGGCTTCAAGCCTCTTGAAAAGCAACAACAAACAAAGCAGTTTGCTCTACCTGGCAACAATTCAGCTCCAGGGAATCTGGAAAGCCAATAAAGAACTCTATTTCTAGGCTTTTTTGGCTTTTGCATAGTATAATAAATAATACTCCGGCAATTTGTATTAGACTCTCACACCAGGTCAGCAATCGGTATGTGCAAGGGTGATTCAGACTCTAATCCACTGTACAACTCTCCGATCAGCTCTCGCTACACAGAAATGAAATGGAGCCCTTAATCTATGGTATTTCTAGTTTTGCAATTCTGATGTGATCGTTTATGACCTGGACATCACATGGAACAAGTTTAAGATAGATCTGGAAAGTGGAATGAAACTACAGCACGTTCTTTTTCTCCACCTCTATGATATTGTCTTAGCTTCCAGTCTTGGATATATTTTAGTCCTTCAGTAGTTACAGTCAATTCTCAATTAGCAACACTAATGGAGGGAAGCAGCAGCATAGATAATCCAAAGTGACAGATAACCCCCGAATAATTTATATTTCCCTTTGGAATGCATTTTTATGCTCAGAGCTGAATATGTCTGATGTTCATAGAATTCATAACACTTCAAGCCAAAATGAGAAGCTTCTGCCTAGACTCAACTCAGGTGTCAGAGAGAGCCATAAGATTATGTACTGGCAAGATCACAGGCTTTGGAGTCAGAATACCTGGATTGGAAACTCAGCTCAACTGCTTTTTTACCTGAAAGTCACTTAACCTCTCTGAGCTTTAACTCCCTCACATGTAAATTGAGAGGGACAGATTAGGTTATCTCAAATGTCTCTTCCAGCTCGAACTGTTATGAGTAGTTGGAAAGCTTCCTATCTTTTAAGAATACCAGCTTTAATGTAACTGCCTTCACTTTAAATTTATGTAACCCTTTTCCTACTTGGCCCTAGAGTCATATGGATTAGGATTCAAAATGGGAATATTTTGGATAATTATAACTTGCTTCATCTATCTTGAGCCTCCACACATTTTTTAAAAATATAAACCCCTTTCCTTCTGTTTTAGAATCATTGGTTCCGAGGCAGAAGAGTGGTAAGGGCTAGGCAATGGGGGTTAAGTGACTTAGTCAGGTCACACAGCTGGGATGTGTCTAAGGTCATATTTGAAACCCCAGGATCTCCCAGCTTTGGGCCTGGATCTCAATCCACTGAGCCACCTAGTTGGCCCTCCATCCCTTTTCCTAGGAACTTCTAAAGGTCATCTAAATTCAGCTTACAATTAACTAACAGGTTATGCAGAAACCATACATTTAGAAAATGAAATATTAATTATGGTAGCAAAGTAATAGAAAAATATTTCCATATCCATGCCTGAATGAAAGCAACCTCATTCTGATTTCTGAATACCATAGTAGCACAGAAAAATAGTTTCTCTGAGTCTCACGCTTCTGAAATGCAGAAAGTATGCCTTAGTCCTTAGCATGGCCGGATTAAAAATTGGCCAGTCCCTCCAGTTCAACTGGATCATTGAGTGGGTTATGAAGATTTGTTGAAGCACAAATATCTTCTCTCTTTACTTCATGGGACCTCAGGGACATACCAGGGTGAGTAGGTTGCTGGATACCACCATTGCAATAATGGAAACCCTATTGTTCAGACCTTATGTTCCAGTTTTTCTTCTTTCCCATGTCTCCCGCTCATCATCTCCCCTTGATACAACCAGCCCAAGAGTGTGGGCACATCATCTTATGGCAAATAGAATCTTAAGAACTTCTTCTAATGAGGTATTGCTCTCTGAACTCAAGCATTCTGAGAATTGCAGCCAGTGCCCCACTTTGGGTCATCCCTGCCACACTTGCTAACTATATAGCATGTACCTTTCTCCAATTAGAACAGAAACTTAAATTAAATATTTGGTTTCAAATCCCTGAATGTGGTCACAGGGAACTTCTGCCTGGTGATTTGCTAAATGTGCCCTGAAGAAAATTCCAACAAATCAAATAATCATGTGTAAAAAGTGTTTAGTGGAATACTATCAAATGAGTTTTACAAAAAGAACTGATGTATAGTCTCAAAATAAAAGGTCTCTTCCTTCTAACCATCTATTGAGTTTTTTATTAGTTATTGAAAGTTAACTTTAAAATTTCCTATATGTGAGAATTTCTGATTGTACACTACTCTTCCATACCTACATTAAATTATTGTATTATTGTCCAATCACCTTAAAAAATACCCTTCTTTCTTCTTTCCTCCCGTTTCTCATTTTTAAGCCAAAAAAATGAATCAACAAACTTAAAATTGGTGCTTCCCATATACATATTAGATAAAAGAATGCAATAAATTTTGACATGAAATTAGACACTAGGAACTAGTGAATTCAACCCTGAAAGTACTGGAAAGGGTACTGAAGTCTCCAGAATTTTTAGAAATGTCCCTTCTCATTTATCTCTCATGAAACTTGTTTTTCTTTTATGCTCCAGAATTAAAGTTAGAATTTTTCAAAAACATTTCTAAGTAAAGTTTTTGGTTCTTCTGTTTTGTTAAATACCATTTGCCATTCTTTGGTTCATTTTAAAACTATTTTTCAATGAACAAACATTTGTTTCTTTCCTTCCTACATCCCCCATTTTTGAAAAAAAGCAAAACAAAACAAAACCTTGTAACAAATATCTAGTCAAGCAAAACAATCCTCACATTAGCCATTTCTAAAAATACATATCACATTCTCCACCATGTCAGCCACTTCTCTAAGAGGAAACAGAGAGCATTCTTCATCATCAGTCCTCTGGAACTGTGATTTGTCAATGCACTAATCAAAGTTCTTCTAAAAATATTTTTATGTCAATATGCCATGTTTCAGCTACATTATGGGTCAAATTTCTTTGTGTGAGTTAGTCCGGGGAATAACTATCATTTATGACATTGCTTTTTACAAAGTACTTTATATAAGAGATCTGCTTGATCTCCCCTGAAATCCTGAGGTAAGTGCTTTTATTATCCTCATTTTAAAGGTGGGTATATTGAGGACAGAGGGCAAATGAATTGCTTAGTGTCGTATAATTGTGAAGAGAGAAGAATTAAGAATTTTTAAGTGAATTCTTCAGTTTTGCAAGAATATTTATGTTTCAGCCTTCTGAGAATCTGCTTCACTTAACTCCAAGCCTAGATAGAAAAACCTGTAAAATCCCTCTCTTAGCATTCTCTTCCCCTCCTCATCCTTCCAATTCATTTTTTCTTGTGCACTTCTCAAAGCTTTTCCCTCTTGTACTAACTATAGGCCTAGCAAAGATCCATCTAATTCCAACTCTTAAGTACTGAGTATTAAGCTATTAAGACTCACGATTTCCTGTCGCTAAGTCTAACTCTACTCCACCATTAAGCTGTTTTTTTCTGGACAAATGTACTAATTCAAACAACTAACTTACAAATGTACTCATTCAAACAACTAACTTACAAATGTACTAATTCAAACAACTAACTTACAAATTTTTGGAAAAGAGTTTAATTTTAAGCCAGGAGCTGCCTTTGTTAATACTTGCTATAGAACTTGCATTAATAATTCAGATGTTCCAGGAATATTAAATATGGAGTATTTTCTTTACCATTTTGATGGTTGTTACTTTACATAAAATTATGAAAAAATAAAGCTAACAAGTAGTTATTTCACCTATCTGCTGTGCTTTTTAAGCTACAAAGCCTAGATACTGAAAACTGTAAACACTTTTGTACTCAAATGTTTATTTTGCAATTTAAAAATTCTTTGGTTTATGGGGGAAGGATGATGAAATGAGCAGGAGGAAATTCAAGGAAAAACAGGGAAGGGAAGCAATGATGATTGTCATCAACTCATAGATTTTTTAATAGAATTTAAAGTGTTTGCTATACACAGAGATCCTAAATGTCAAGAAGAGATGGAAAAGAGAAGGTGCACCTGGGAGTTAAAACAAATTTTGGATAATGTTGGAAAGTAATAGGAGAAAGAATAAATGGCAATAATTTGTCATTCCCATTCCATGTGGCCATGTCAGTATCACTCTGGGAGCCAGTCTGGTTGATACAGAATTATAGAATCCAGGAAAGGTGATGCCATGAGCCCAGATCACTCCACCAATTTGAGGAATGACATTTTTTACCTATCAACAATCCCTTAGGAACTACTAGTTCCCCTTATTGGATTTTACCAGTAGTTCTTCTACTCTCTGAACTGGGTTCACATAATTTGCAGCCTAACTACTTGGCTACAAGAGAGAACTTGGTCATTTTTTCTGTTTTCCCTTATTTTCCTTTCCAGAAATAGCCCTCAACCCTTTTTATAAGTAGGATTTTTAAGTGTTAATTGCTACATACTTCAGGGAAGAATATACAAGTGGAAGAGCAGGAAAGGAGATTCAATCAATAAGGTGGAAGTCCACAAATTTATAGTAGCTTCAAATATTAATCCTGATCTGACATGACAGTAACAGAGAACTAGGTCTTACTCTGATGAGTTCCTTTTTCCCACCTTGATTGGCTCCATTCTGTTAGGTCTTGACCTCAGATGCTTCTTCAGTTTTGCAAGACTATTCATGTCCCAGACTTTTGGAATCTGCTTCACTTAACTCCAAATCTAGATTTAAGAACCTACAAAATCTTTCTCTCCATATCTTTTTCCCTTCCCACACTTCCAATTCACTTTTTCCCTTGTATGCTTCAGTCCTATGCCTCTTGCACTAGGCATAGCCATTAAGAAGGTCCATCTAATTCCACACTTGGATTCCAGGTGAAAAAAAATCCTCCCTTTCTGCTCTTCAAATCTGTCTCTGCAAAGAGGCTTAGATCATTGTTTCCCTCATCTTCATTTTGGAAATCTTGATTCTCTGCCATCTAGCCTTAAGTCTTTCTTTCCTCCTCTCCTCTCTATCCCTCTCCCTTTCCCTTTCTCATTCCTTTTATTTCACTCCATCATCTTTATTCATAGATTGTTAAATCTGAGCAAAATATCACTGGCCAGATTAAAGTCTAGTTACCTAGCTGCCTCTTCCTTTTTCTGCCTTAGATTGCCATCAGGCTCTATTGGCCATGAGACCTTCAATGGATCTTCACAGAGCCTAGCTTTATCCAAGCATCTCCCAATGTATGCTAAGCTTCTGGTTTGATGATTTCTGATATTTTACTCAGTGATCATTCACCTACTTTTATTTCCTATCTCATTAACTAAGCAGGGAGAAGAAGCTCCTCTTTCTAGGAGTTCCTCTTTCTAGGATGAATACATATTGGATTAATATAGATAAAGCCACTGCTGCTGCCTTAGAATATATCAGTAGGTAAAGACCTTAGAAGAGGTTTTGAGAAAACACAGTAATTTCCAGCATTTGGTGGTAACTGTGACTTTTTGAAAATTACACAAGGGTCCAAGTTCCAAAACACCTAAAGGAAAGAACAAAATAAAAAAGAGATTTAGGGAAAATGACATCACATCGCATCAGTTATTGGAAAGTCTATAGATACAATCAGGTTCAGTCACTAACTAGCCTGGATCAGTTGCTGCAGTCCTGAATACTATGGTCTTCAAGTCAAGGTGAAAAAAAGGAAGGCATTGGCAATGGTCCTTTAAAAAGATTTGGCAATTCCAGCCAATTTTCAACCAAATATTTGAGATATCTGAGTTTCCATCATTCCCCCAACAGGAAAGCTCACTGATGTAGTTGAAGGTCATGGATTTTATTGGGAAGTAATTCTTGCTAATAGTTAGCATTATATTATAGGTGTTATCTCATTTGATCCTCAGGACAATTCTATAAAGTACATGCTCTTATATTCATTTTACAGATAAGGAAACTGATGTTAAGGTTAAGTGACTTATCCAAGGACACAAAGTCAGTAAGTGTTTGAGGGAAGATTTGAATTCATATTTTCTTGACTCCCAAGCCCAAAACTTTAGCTACTGGATCACCTAGATGCCTCTCATAAGTTGTATATGATTGATTTTCCACCTCTAAAGTTACAAGCAAGAAAATACTAATTATTATCAAGGGAGGTATAATGGAACCCCCCAAAAATTTGCATTCCAGAAGTTCCTAGAAAAGAGAAAAGGGAAGGAGTCTTATGAAGAATAGAGATGGTCTGTCACAATTGAGAATTATGGTTTTCATAGAGGCACATGACTTTCATCGTTTTTGGAATATTACAACTCCTTCAAAATGCCATATGTAGATCCTGAACACCTACTCAGCAGAGTGGCTCACTCTATCTCAGGCTAACAAATAGAGTAGGTAGAATTATAATATCTAAGAGTTGAGAGGTACACCAGAAGTAGTAGCATGGTGAAGTGGAAAGATGACTGAATTCAGAGTCAGAAGATCTAGTTTAAATCCTGGCACACCACTTGCTACCTATGTAACCTTGGCAAATTATTTCATCCCTTGAGTCTAAGTTTCCTCACCTATAAAATGACAGATTGGGAGGAAAAAAAATGATCTCTAAAGTCCCTTCCATGTCCTAAATCTTCATCTTTAATCTATTCGAACCTCTGAATCCTGTCTCCATCGTAATTAACAAATGCTCATCCAAAATTTTCCTGAAGAATTCTGGAGTTATGGTCTACAGTATTTGCTGGAGCAATCTTCACCTTTGGATAGATCTGGCAATCAGCAAGTTTTATCTGGCTGTTAGAGAGTGAGAGGAGATACTCAAACTGCCTTTCTATATCTTCTACCTGTTCCTGGTTCAGCCCCCTGCTACCAAGCAAAACAAGGTTAATTCCTCTTGCCTTCTACAGCCTTTCAAGTCCTTTAATGCCTAATCTTTTCTCCTCTATAATAACCACCCTTACTTTGTTCTTCATGTAGCAGGATCTCAAGGTCTATTACCAGACTGACTGACCTCCACTGAATGTTCTTTAGCTTACAGATGCCCTTTAAAAAAATAACAACAATAAAAAAAACCTTGTTGATCAGAACTGTACACAATGTTCTATGTCCTCTAAAATACAGAAACTGTCACTTCCCCAATCCAGCTTCCTACTAAAAAAGTTTTTCTGGATCATCAAGGATAAAATCATCATTAAGTCAAGCATAGAAATAATTAGTGACTCTACTTTTTACAGAGAAAAACTCTAAAATATCTGAATGACTCAAGCTTGCTACTATGTCATATTTCTAAGTCATCCTGGAATTACATTTTCTGATATTTTCCTCTATAAATCCAAGTGGTATCTGATATAGTCCAATGTCAATTTCACCTTGTCTCTACCTCTACTTATTTTCACCCACACAAAAATAGCTAGCAAATAGAATGCTTTTAGGATTATAAGGCACATTATACACATTTTTTTTTATTTGGTCCATACAACATCTCTGTGAAGTTGTGTTATTATTATCCCCATTTGACAGATATTAAAACTGAGGTTAAGATGTTAAGTGATGTAGTCACTGAAGTCCTCCAGCCAGTAAGTATATGAGGTGGAATTCAAACCAGGGTCTTCCTGAGCCCAAGCTGCTCTCCCAAATATATATACTCCACTAAGTTTCTCTCATTTACAGAGAGTTTACACTAACACCTTCTCTCCACACATGGGAGCAATACTGACAGGACTAGAATACAAGAAACTATTTAATTCTACTTTTATTGATAGATGAGCAAACAAAGGCCCCAAAGTGACTGATTAGAAGGCAAATTGGTAACAACATTAATGGTGTGTTTTCATTCATTCATTCATTCTTTCTTTCATCCATCCATCCATTAATTAAGAATTTGTTGTCTACTATATATGATCTATTATATTCAACACTGAGAGATAGACAAAAACAAACACCATCAAGGGAAGAAAAAAAGGCATGGAAAAGAGAAGCCCAAGGAATACAACAAATGAGACACAGGATCTATTATAGAATTTTGCATAGGAACAGTTCTGCCAGGAAAGCAGGTTAAATATAGGAATTAAACAAGGTTATGAGGGCAGAGCAGGCTTAAGGCAGAGCACTGAGTCACTAGAAAGGGGGATTTAGAAAAAAGTCACTGGAAAAAGTTCTCAAGTGTCTCAAAATCAGGGACCTGGTTTTACTCTATCTCCTGTAGAGCCTCGTCTCCCAACTCCTAGTCCAGAGTTTAATCAATGTTTACTGAATTAATAAACAAGTATAGGAAGTGGTTTCAACAACAAAGACCCTTTCTCCAGGGAGAAGCCAGGTCTGGGGAGAAAAGTTAGTAATGCAGGCAGTCCCTGACTTACCAACAGGTTTTGTTTCAAAAACCTTTAAGTCAGCAGTTTGGAACTCAGAAGGTATTTCCCCTTAGAAACTATGTTATACATCACAGTTAAATTCCCAGGCCAGACCACAAAAACCTACTTAACCCCTAATGTAGCTGAAGGATAGCACTCCGCTAAAAGGAATAAGGAATTGAATCACCTTTTTGTTGCTTGTGCAGTCCTTGTAGCCCTGACCAATACTTTTGGATTCCTTTTGGGGTTTTCTTGGCAAAGATCCTGGAGTGGTTTGCCATTCATTTCCTTTTCTGGCTCATTTTACAGATGAGGAAACTGGGGCAAACAGGGTCAAGTGAATTGCCTAGTGCACAAAGCTACTAAATGTCTGAGTTCAAATTTGAACTCAAGTCTTCCCAATCCCAGGCACAGTGCCTAGTGCCCCAATAACCACTGTTAGAAGTTTCTGTAGGAAAATTAATTCACACTTGCAACTTAGGAGGCCAGGAATTTATCTTCCCCACTTCTGTAGTAAAGGTCAGAATTCCACACACCTCACTCCATGGGGTGAAAGGAGTTGCATAGGAGGGAAAAATGGGAGTTTTAAAGATAAGAAAGTTTAGGGAATGATGATTCCCAACAGGGTAAAACTTGGGTGCCCCCCAGTCACTCCCTGCTTTTGCTTTTTCTTGGGTCCCTGAAATTAACCTGAAATCAACAGGCCTTGCTATCTTTTTAATTTAACTCAACAATATTTATTAAGCACCTACTGGGTACCCAACCATTGCCATTGTGCTGGGTTCTGAGACTATAAATATGAAAATGAAGTATTTTCTTCAAGCAGCAAATTTAAATTGAACTGGGAATGTCAATTTAAGAATCAAGATGGGAATTAAATGTTTCTTCCTCTCACCTCTAGCTTCTTTTTTTTTTCTTTTTGGACGAACAAAAAAAGTTGAGATTCCTTTTCTGAAGAAAAGCAGACAAACTGTCCTGTGCATTACATCACTGAGGGTGTGGATGAGAGTCTGACTGGGTGGAAATGAGGGCAGGGGGAAGGCAGAGGAGGTTGTGACAGAGGAGATTCCGTCTGTAAAACCATGACTATAGATGATGGTTTGCAGAGGGGTGAAGGGGAGGGAGGAGAAGGTAGCAAGAGCCAGAAGTTTTACTCTCGCTTCTCACCTCCTCCTCAACACCTTTTAATGACATACAACCACAGGTCCAAGAGTAAAGTCAAATCTGGTGAGAAGGGGATTTGGTAGGGGAGTCAGCAGTGGACAGAGGGAGAACGAGAGGGTCATTCTGACTGAAAGCCGCTGGAAGGCAAGGAACCTAGAGCAGGCACCCCTGGGAACCTTTGTACAAGTGGATCCCAGCTCAGACCTGGCTGACTCAAACCAGCTCTAGTTCTGATGGGGAATTGCCTGATTGCTGTACAGTGAAATATGGAGAATAGCTAAATTATTAAAGGGAAATAGGAATGAGTTCATTTTTAGGCCAAGTTGAGTTTTGCAAGATATTGTTTGTGTAACCCTTGTGCTGGGGTGCAGTGGCATAAAGGGCCTGAAGTCCTTTTGGGGTGTGGTATATGTGTGTTCCCTTTATGTGGTTTAAGCTCCCACCCTGAAACCTGGGGGGATTTCTGAATTGAAAAGTACAGAAGGCTGGCACCAACTCTGTATTTGCAAGTGCTCTTCTTACATTCCCACAGGATTTAATTTGGCACCATTAGAGTCTTTCCCCATAAGTCCTTTTTTGCATGCCTTGTCTGCTGCTACTTAGAGTTGGACATGGCCCAGAAGGAGAAGGAAGGAGGTGGCTGTGGGAGCTCTCCAGCTAAAGGGACTTGGGAGGAAACTAGAGGCTGGGGTCAGCTGCACTTGACTGAACCTGCATGAGCCCCCTGAGCGACTGAGTGTGGTAAACTGAAATTATCACTGAGTTGTAGCTCAGTACCCTGCTGCTGCCTGATCCGGTGCTTGCTCTGGTGTAGCCTGAACCCCAATCTCTCCTCTTGCTAACCTCTTCTGGGGACCTCATTTTGACCTTGCTCCCACTTCCTCATCCTACTTCCTAACTCTTACCCTTTTCAGTGCCATATTCTTGGGTTTGTTGTTGTGATGGTGGTGGTGGTTGTGGTTGTTGTGGTTGTTGTGCTTTGGGCTTGTTTTTCCACCTTCTTTGCAGCTGTGAGCCTCCATTCTGATAACCCAAACCAAGGAGGTTTCAGTAAGCAACATGAAGCCCACCAGAGAGGTGGGCAAGGGGGAGCCTTGACTGGACTCAATTCCTAACATTTTGCTTCTTCATCCAGATCTAATACTTTATCTCCTCCCTGGCACAAGACTTTATCCAGGAATTCAATGATACATCGAAGTGACACGTCCTTGTACGGGACATTTTGTGGCTGCTTTCAGGAGCCAGAAATCAAGATTTATGGTTTGTCAAAAGACATTCCCGTGGCAAAGACTTATTGAGAGTACTTTTTATAAAAAATCTGTCTCAGAATATGTGAGACAGATTGCTATACAATTTACGAAAACTGAATACGTGGCTAGTTTGTTATGGCTTCCCACTTCCTGGTCAGAGATTTAGCAGACCTCAGTGTGGCCTTGCTCACCCCTCACCCCCAACCCCTGCTGCCACAATCATTTAAGTTCGCCCAGAACCTTTCTGTAACTTTGCAACATTTACATTTTGAATCCAAAACACAATATAGATCTTGGATATACAATTCATTCTTAATAGTCTTTGCTTGTCTTCTCTGAAAAAGTCATACCCATCAATGCCAATCATGAGTTATCACACTAAGAGTTTGTAATGCCAATTAACTCAAAATTTCCATCATGTCTGGAGATTTATGCTTACTCTGCTTACATATGTCTTGGCTTTCTGAGACGGCTGACACAAGGTGTGTGTCTTCAATGAGAACAAAAGAGTCACTTCAGGAAAATGGCATGAACTCCTCCTCTCATAGGCTGATTATTATATTTGAAGAACAGTCCTTACTTAACTGCTATTAATTTCTTTTTTAATTCCTCTTTATATGGATGTGTAACTTATACAATCCATTTGATTTTCATATTTTCTTGATAACTTAAAAACAGATGTGAAGGATGAGTCTGACATAGGCCTTGAACTGTTTCCCTTTGTGTTAATCTTTATAGGGGTGAATGAAGAATGCTAACTAATATATATTAAGTTATACAACATCCTATTTCATTCCTTTTTCTATTCAGGAAGGAAAAAGTAAATTGTGTTTATATACAATGTAACACAATTACTGTAATTATAGTAATGCTTGGAAAATAATTTCTAAAAGGATAGAATATAGATTTTCAGACCTTTTAAGTAAATGGTAAGTACAATAGCAGATCAATTAATCCTGATTATGTTTTTGGAGCTATGTGACCTTTAATTAGTTACTTATCTATTTCCCCCCAGCATTCTAACCTCTGTTAATTAATTCTACCTACTTAATGCCAGTGTTAGAGAACTGCTATCTCTCTAGATTGTTATTTCTTGAGAGCGGATGAAGATAGGAGGTATATTATCAGCCATCGGACAGCTGGTAAAGTCTGGGACTTACTTTCATTACCGACCAGGCCATTTTGCCTGGTTTAGTCCCTCTACCCACAGACAAAGAGAGACCAGCACTTTTCATTCTCTTCAAAAGACCCGGGACAATCTTTAAAATCCAGCCCAATGATAGGGAACATTAAGGAGTTAAACAAATTTAAAGAGATGGACTAGAAGGAACAGAATCCTGGAATCACTCTGAATGATGGAAATTCTCTACTTCTAGGGTCTCCCTCAAGCCTATAGAGATCGCCAGTATCAGAGCTGTCTTTACCACTGGCTCTAATATCCTATTTTTTTATTGCTTTCAAGGGAGGTAGTGGTGAATGAAAATAACCCTGGCCATGCTGCCTGAGTGGTTAGTACCATTGACCATTGTGGCAGAAAGTAATGAAATCATGCTGATTTGGTCCACTGCAAATTAAATTTTCTGACCTCTGTTGGGCCCTTGATGTTGCATGAAATCCTTTTACTCATCCTTTTATTGATATTCTACCACATTCTCCACAATTCTTTTTCCGACCTTTTGCACTCTCCATCCATGTTCCTGTCACTGCCAACAGATGACTTTGCTTTTTGCTTTACTGAGAAGATTGAAGCCATTTGACATTATCTCTTCCAATTCTCCCTACTCACCCCCCTGCTGTTCAACTTAAAAAAAATTATCAGGGTCTTCTTTGATTCCCTCCTTTCCTATCTCAGAGGATAAGGTGGCCTTCCTTCTTGACAAGTTCCATCCCTTTTCATGTGCCCTTAACTTCTCTTCCTTTCTCCTTAATTCCATCCCTCCCTGTCTCTTTGACACTATCCTTCCTTTGCTCTAACGATCATTTTCCCCTTTTTCTTTTCTAGGCCCTCCTTCCAGCTTCCCTTATCTCAATAAATGTCCCTTTGGGTCCAACTCCCTGGCTTGCACACATAGCATATTTGGGTTTCACCAAAAATAACTACTACATCAAACTGAAGGCAATCTTTGGGTCCACACGCCAAAAACATATAGTTCACAAGCCTGTATTAGTTGATTTACAATTAAGTTGTAACTTAATTGTAGAAGGAGAACATACAACAAATTAGTTGATTTACAGTTAAGAGTCAGTCAGTTGACTCAATCAGTTAAAAGAGAAAAGCTTTAAGGCAAATAGTATAGCATGAATAAAAGTAGTAAGCCATTCTTTGTGGGACATGCTCTCAGTCAATAGTTAATAAACATTTATTAAGTGCTTACTATGTGCCAACACTTACTCAGTGCCAAGCACTGAGGACACAAAGAAAGATTTAAAAAGTCAATCCCTGCTTCAAGGAGCTCACAACCTAATGGGGGAGAAAACATCCAAACAACAATGTACAAACAAGCTACAAATAAGGACAAATTGGAGATAATCACAGCAGTAAGGGGGAGATGAAGCATTAAGGGGGGAAATTGGAGAAGAGTTCTTGCAGAAGGTGAGATTTTAGCTTACCCTTGGAGGAAGTCAGGAGACTATAAAGGAGAGAATTCCAGGTAGAGAGAAAAGCCAGTAAAAATGAATTGGAGGAAATAGTGTCTTGTTTGAGGATCAGTGAGGAGGCCCCTGTCTGGATCACAGAACATGTGTCAGAGGCGTAAGAAGACTGAAAAGTAGGAAAAGGTCGAGCTAAAGGCCTTTAAAAGTCAAATAGAGGATTTTATAAATGATCCTGGAGATTGTAAGGAGCCAATGGAGTTTGTCAAATAGCAGGGTCACATAGTCAGACCTGAACTTTAGGAAGATCAATTTGGCAGCTCAGTAGAAGATTGGAGAGGGAGGATGCTTAAGGCAGACAGATGGACCTGAAGGCTACTGCCATGATCCACATGTAAGAGGATGGAGGCAATGCTAGAGGATAATAAAGGGCATTCATGAGAGATGCTAGGAAGTCAGATAGGACAGGACTTGGGACCTGATTGGATAGAGGTGAGAGAGAGGAGTTGAGGATATCAGGTTGAGGTTGCAAGCCTGGATGACTAGAAGGATGCTGGTGCCCTCAACACTAATAGGGAAGTTAGGATGAAAATAAGAGTTCTGAGGAAAAGATGAGTTCTATTTTGGATGAATTGAATTTAAGATGACTCCTGAACATCCAGTCTGGGACATCCAATATACAGTTGAAGATATGAATCTAGAGGTTGGGATGGAGGTTGCAGCTGGATAAATAGATCTGAGAATCAATCAATAAACAGTAAGTGCCTACTACATGTCACACACTGTTATAGAGATGTTAAATGAATTTATGGAATCTTATGGATCACAAGGCAAAATAATATAGAGGAAGAAGGGAAGAGGTCCCAGGACAGAGCTATGGGTTAGCAAGTGAGACCTGGATGAAGATCCAACAAAGAATGGTCAGACAAGTAGAAGGAGAACTTAGAGAGAATTGTGTCATAAACCTAGAGAGAACAGAATACTAAGGACAAGAGGGTGACTGACAATGTCAAAAGCTTCAGAGATCAAGAAGAATGAGAATAGGGAGAAGACCATTAGATTTGGCAATTAAGAGATCATTTGTAACTTTAGAGGAAGTAGTTTCAGTTGGACAATGAGGTAGGAAGTCAGAATATAAAGAGTTAAAAAATGTCAAAGGAAAAAGAAGTGGAGACACTGATTATAGATAGCGTCCTCAAAGATCTTAACCACAAAAGAGAGGAGAAGTATGGAGGATAGCTACAGGGGGTGGATAGATCAAGTGAGGGTTTTTTGAGGAAATGGGAAACTTCAAAATATTTGTAGACAGCACATAAATAAACAGCATCAGTAGGGAAAGGGGGAAAGTAGGCATACAAACACACAGTACACACTAAGAGAGAAACTTAAAGTAGGTAGATGGTTCAGTGAATAGAGAACCAAGAATGGAACCAAGAAGACTTGAGTTCAAATACAACCTCAGACATTTACTACTTGTGTGACCCTGGGTATGTCCTTTAATTTCTGTTTGCCTCAGATTCCTCATCTATAAAATGGGGATAATAAAAGCACCTACTGTGGGGAGTGTGGTTGTGGTGAGGATCAAATGAGATAATGACTGTAAATCCTTAGGACAGTGACTGGTTCATAGTAAGGACCCTATAGATATGTTAGCTATTACTCTTTTTACTTAGTGCATAAAGGTGACAAGTCATACCTATGACACTGTAGAGTCATACTGTCCTTTCTTTTTTGTGGGGTCCTCATGCTATTCCTCCTAAGCATGATATAACTAGTCCCTCAGCCAGAATCCTTGCCTATTTTCTTCTAGGTTTCACTACAATATTTCATTGCTCATGGAAGGGAGGTTGAGGAGAAAAGAGAGAAATCCTCTCCCATCCCAACCCCATTCTCACAGGGTTCTTGAAGAGGGGAAAGGGAAGAGCAAAAGCACATTTAAATTCTTTCTCCATAGCTGGCTCTGTTGTCATTTCCAGAGCTCACTCCCTCATCTGAAGGAGCGACTTTCTCTCCTCAAAATTGCTCTTGCTTATTAAGGCTACCATAGACATTGCTAATGTCTCAACAAGTCAATGCCTCACCATCCCATAAGTCTATCCATTTCACCAGAGCATTTCTTTCATTCTTCGTTTATTTATAATTCCAAGGTTCATCAAATCAAGTTAAAAGTGGACCATTACCAGTTTTATATTCCTTATAGTCTGAGTAGAGGTCACTCGAGTGGGCAATTTACTCAAGGTTTCTTGATCTCTATAAGCTACAAATGTAGCCCTTCAAAGACTGAAAAGTGTGCAACCTTAACATCTCGTTGTCTCTATTAATTTCATTAAATATATCATCAATTTCCTGATCACTAAAAAAAAAAGAGGGGAAAAAAGACTTTCCTATCCCCTTGAATTACTGACTGAATTCTCTCCTTCCCTTCATTACCAAATTTATTGAAAGAGCAGTTTATATTAGCTAAAATTTGTACAAGCCTCTCTCCTACCCCAGATATAGAATTTCATATGCTGTCTTTAGCTTTTTCTTCCCAATACTTTCTTTCTTGGATACCTCATCTACTGCCTACCAAAACAAGGATATACACTTTCATTTCATCTGTAATCTGACCCTAACCTATTCTTGTATTCTACCACCTTAATAGAATATGCCATTCCCTGAATTCATGCATTTGCTCACATAGTTCCCTATGTCAGGAATGTACTCTCTTCCTCTCCACAACCATCTCCATCTGGCAACATATTACTCATCCTTCAAGGCTCAACTCCAATGTGACTTCCTCTATGAAGCTATCATTGATTCCCCAGATGAAAGTCATCTCTTTTTTTCTTTCATTTTTTTGCTTTTCTCCTTTTTTACTTTGTGTGTAATATTTTGTGTTCAATGTATTTGTATGTATATATTAATTATGCTAAATTTCAAGACCTTGTGCATGTATGCATTGTTTCTTTCAATAGAATATCAGTTTCTTGAGGACAAGAACTGTTTCATTTTGTTTCTGTATCCCAACTATCTAACACAATTCTCAGCACATGTTTGAGTAAGAGAGACAGTATGGTATATTTGAAAAAGTTCTGGAATCAGAGGACTTGGGTTCAAATCCTGAATATGATACCAAATGTCTTTTTAATTGAAATTTTTTAATTAATTAATTTAGACTATTTTACATGGTTACATGATTCATGTTCTTTCCCTCCCCTCCTTCCCCCTCACCCCCATAGTCAAAGAGCAATTCCACTGGTTTTATATGTGTCATTGTCTGATGCTACTTGTTGATATTGATCAAGTGACTTTTAATTCAAAATCTATGATCCTGTACTCTATGATCTTATGATGAGCTTGAAGGGACTATAAAAGCCATGTAGTCCAAATCTCTCATCTTCATATAATAAAACTGTAGCCTACAGAATTTAAGTAGTAACGAGAGAGGCAAAATCTGAACCCAAATCTTTTACACTCCCACACTTAATATTGTGTCTTACCCATAGTAAATTGTGAAAATATTTGTTACAGGTTATTATTGTTTGGTCTTCTCATGAAAAATGGAGAAAATAGCATTGTCCTGTCTCACAGGGATTCCTTGGCCTTTTCTATACTGCATAAGTTCTCTAGAGAATTAATCAATTACCTGAAGAACTAAACACTTATCTGGAGAATTCATTTACCCAATTATAGAATTCAAAGAAGAAAAATAAAGACTTGCCCATATGTAATGATTTTACTCTGATGGTTTATCCCCACTACCCCATCAAAATTAGGTAATTATTGATTGCCTATAAATGCTTAATTTCTTGATTTTCCCCTTTGCCCTCATCTGAATCACAGTAGAGAGGTCAAGAAAAAAAAATCAAAATCTTCTATTGGAAGCTGGATTCCCAAAGTCTCAGTGATCATTCCATCCTATCCACATCAACTGAAATCTTGATTTTCCCCTTTGCCCTCATCTGAATCAACTGCAAAACGTTGGGTTCTAGTGGCACAGAATGGCCATTGGAAGAGACCCACACTCTGTTCCCAGTATTGTGACTAAACCCTAATATCATTAAAGAATTCAAATGTTGAAATGCCCTGTGTTGGTAGTGTGCCAGCTGTATATCTAGTGAGTTGATGATTGAACTAATTGATACCTGGTTGCATGCCAGCTGATTAATGAGGTTTTGAGGGGGGAGACTAGGTTCCTTTAGTATAGAGCTTGAAAGGAGGGATTCTCCAGGCACTACTGATTGAACTGAAGAAATAGTTTTCCCTTAAAACAAGAAACAAGTTCTCTGATCTCTCCTAGCCACATGCAGTGTACCCTAAAAAGAGAAATGATAAGCTGTAATATGATAACATAGATAAAATGCCACATACATGTAAGCAGTTGTTGTTATTGTTGTTCTAGCTTGGCATGGCATTAGCATTATTATCTCTACCTCAAGGAGGAAATTGCAAATGACTCTCCCACCTAGTAGGAGACTAGAAATGCTGAGTCAGAGGCTGCCAGTGGGGAATGTGACCTTTGATGTCAAATGTGACCTTTGATGTAGAATGTGACCTTTGATGCATGTATATCTTCAGTCAAGGAAAAAAATAGTGGGAAGAATGGAGGTGTCTTATATTAGACTTTTCCCCTCCCTCATTTCTGGGGCAGAAGACTGAAGAGCTTCAGGTCATATAAATTGGAAGCATGCAAGCCCTTTCATAGTCTCTGACCTTATAAATATAGTTTCTGGGCCTGACATTCATTCCTTTAGGACTCTTGTCTATATTTTCTATATGAAGAGGTTTTTGTGGATTTGGGGATTACAGGTACATTCCCCATCCAAACAAATTATTTTGGCAGATTGGAATATTCATTTTAAGATTAAATAGTCAAAATGCATTTTAGTCAAGTGTTCAATAAACTGAATTTTTAAAAACTGCCTATGATTTATCTGGGCACATTTTGTTTTGGTTTTTTTTCAATGTCTTGTCAGTGTTAATGTTTATGACATTAAAAGCCTTACAGAAGTACTCACTAACAATTGAGTCATTTTGAATAGTGAGGTAAGATCACCTCTCATTATGGCCACTTTTGAGGTCCTACAGCTACTTCATATAAATGGTAGATAAATGATCATAGGTAATTAGAACCACTGAGTTATTCTGCTGGTCACTTTGAATGAACAACCTGAAGTGTTGCCCATAGGTCAGTTCCATTGGAAATCCCCTCCCCTAACCCCAGCTGGACTATGCATTTAGGTGGCTTTTATCTGGGGTTTTCCCCTTCAAAACACCTCTACGGTGATAGAAATGTAAAAACCCATTTTAGCACAGTACAATCATGCAGAATATTGGAATGAAGTAACACAAATATTTCTATTTGGGACTTCTTGTCCCCTCTTTTTCTTTATTTCTTTTCCCCATTTCCACCAGTAGAAGACATTTTAAGTCCTTACTTGTAACTATAGACCAATTCAATGCAATCTTTCTCCAAGAGGCTGTCTCTGTTCTAGCAGCAATGTTTCCTCCTGCCTCATAACTCCTGTTCTCCTGCACAGCTCATTTTCTGTAATTCCTCATATCTGGACTCCTGGAACCTTCCAGACTAGACACTTCAAACTAACTGACACTTTCTTGCCAGTGAGATCAGAGCTAGAAAGCAGCCAGACACACCTGGACCCTGCCCCCTCTTCAATCTACCTGAGCTACTTCCTCACCTGAACTAAGGCATAGACAGGGTGATACCCAGGAGTCAGTCCTATCCATCAAACTTGCAAGAGGCTGATGTAATGATGCACCAAGTGCTAGAAGCAGCATCTCACAAACCAATCATTGATAGTGTCCTGCCTTTGGTCTGATTATTGTGTATTTTTTTCTCCATCAATAGGTCTAATTTTAAAATTTCCTAATTGCCTCCTGACAGACACCTCTGTATATACAGAATAACAGTCAAGTTATAACCTAAGTGTTTTGCCAAACACAGTGATACCATTCTTATTTCCAGCAAGTTATTTCTTTTTTAAAGAGTTGGCTAAAAAGGAAAAGCAGTTAGAGAAGAACTGGATCAGAATTTAAATATGGCAGTTCATTCAATATACCTGAGTTCTTGGGGGAAGTATTTGATTATTCCTCTTGGATTTTACCTCAGTCCCACTTCTGGACTTATTTGGAAATGGTTTTTCCTGAAACGACATAAAGACCATTACGGAGACAAACAAAACAAAACAAAAACAAGAAAAAAAGACACCCTAGAACTCTGTTGGAGGTGATGATTCCAGTTCTATCTCAAGTCCTCAGATTGGATGAATTTTTGAAATGTGTCCACCCACCTTGATTAGTAAAAGAAGACTAAAACTATACACTGAAACTGCAAATTAAAAACAATCATTGACCCAGATCCTCTTTTTATTTGCATGAGATGTTTCTGTAGTACTCTGGGGAAGCCCACAGTTTCCAAGTAGACTCTTTATCCTCACTCTGATTCTGCTGCGCCTTAGAACCTTATTTCCTTTCCTACATGTTACTCTTTAAAGGCTAGGTAAGCCATGACCTCTGTACTTGGAGTTAATGGGGCAAAATGATACTCAGGTGTATAAGTGTTATTAGGTTCCATTAGAACACATAAATACAAACAAGTAAAAACTTCTGACTTATATCCAAAGAGGGCATAGTACTTAGCAATTTCTAAGACTGGCAAAATACGGTGGAAATAAATGCTATTAACAGCATGTTACACATGAGGGGAAAGGAGGTTCATAGAAATTAAGTGACTTGTCTACAGTCACATAGCTTATATATATATATATATATATGTATGTATATATATATATATATCAGTTATTGTGTTACTTAACTGTATCAGAAAAATTAAGATTTGCCCCCAAAATTAGGCCAGGGAACCTAGAATCTAGACAGTAGAGATAAGTTTTTGAAGATTAGTGAAAACATAAAATGAGGTAGGTAGATTTCATATTTGCACATCTAGTTTCATGTCTAACAAATAGGAAGTTTGCCATAGTAGTTAGTTAAACGGGTTAGGCAAGAGCTGGCTAAAAGAAAACAAAGAACTATGAAACGTATTTTAATCAGGTTTAGAGGAACAGGAAAATTCAAAATTTTGACTGTAGAGTATGCTAGTTTAGTGTTTCTGTCCATCCCAGGTAACACCATTTGAGGTATAATGAAAAAAGTTGGTTTTTGTCTTAGTGAAGAAAGTGAAAGAACTGGGTTACAGAGAAAATTAAATGCTACTTTAAGCATTTAGCAAAGTAAAGACTGGAGAAGTGTTTCAAGGAGGAAATAAAGCAAAAGTTGTAAATGGACAGAGAGGAATTATTAACTATGTCAAGAAGTTTGGGTGGTAGAATATGACAAAGAGGAGAAAGGGGGAAAGGCCACTGACTATGGAAGTATATGGTAGGGTTAAGGTTCCACCAATGGAGGGGGATCATCTCTGAAGGCTACCTCTTGTACCCCAAGGAATTATTAAGTAGACTCACCTTTAGCAGGAGGCCAGCCAAGACTGGTCAGAAAAAGAAATAAGAGTAACAATAGTTGGTGATTCCTTATGGATATGACAAATCAACTATTTGTCCACTTGAAACAAACAGGAAAGTCAGTTATATTCCTCATGGATGCATCTGGCTAGATAGATATCTGAGAAATGCCAAATACTACCCACTTCCGATGACTGATATGAGGACAAACGAAGATAAATTGAAAGAACCGAGGAAGTATTTCTTTTTTCTTCTTTTTAATTAAAAAATATTATTTGTCAATAAAATTTTAAATAATTGTTTTCTAACATTTTATGATCTCTATTCTCTCCCTCTCTCTCACCTCTCCCCTTTACACCGCATGTGCTATCATGCAAAATATATTTCTGTGTTCATCACGTTGTGAAATGTCCTCAGCTTTCTGTCTTACATTCATGTAAATTCTCTTCCACAGAAAGAAGCCACATATTTACACTAAATAAAAATTCATAGAAGAAATAAAATGAAAAACGGCTTGATTCAAATCTGTATTCATATTCTATCAGTTCCATCTATGAATAGCCTTTTCTTTTTTTCGGCATGATTCTCTTGGAGTTGTCCTGGATTCTTCCATTGCTGATAATAGTTAACTTATTCACAGTTGATCATCATTGTAAATTATTGTTATTACTGTGTACAGTGTTCTATTTCCACTCACTTTACCTTGCATAATTTCATATGTCCTTCCAAGTTTTATATGATCATCTTGTTCATCTTATGGCACAATAGTATTCCATTACAGGTGTACATTATAACTTGTTCAGTCATTCCCCATTTATGGACATCTCTTCATTTTCTAGTTATTTGCCACTACAAAAAGGGCTGCTATAAATATATTTCTACAATATCTTTCCCCAATTTTTATCTCTTTGGGTTACAGATCTAGTAGTGGTATTGCTGGATTAAAGATTACACAGTTTGATGGCACTTTGGGCATGGTCCCAGATTGCTCTCAAGAATGGTTGATCAATTCACAGCTCCATCAACAGTGTATTAGTATCCTAAAATTGCTTCATTCTTCCAAAACTTATAATTTTCTCTTTTTGTCATATTACCCAGTCTTATAGGTGTGAGATAGTATATCAGAGTTATTTTAATTTGAATTTCTTGAATTGATAGTGATTTGGAGCATTTTTTTTCAGTCTAATTAAAGATAGTTTTAATTTCCTCATCGGAGAGTTGCCTTTTTCCTATTCTTTGACCATTTGTCAATTGGGGAATGCTTTGTATTCTTCTAAATTTGACTCAGTTACATATATATATATATATATATATATATATATATATATATATAAGTTATAAAAGAGATGGTGTGGAATAAAACCATATTATTAATACAGAGCCACGGAAAGGAGGGAGAAACATAGTGGAGAGCATTTAGATGAGGATAAATAAAAGTAAAAACAAAAGTGATGTTGAAGGCACAAGGGACAACAGGGGAAAAAAGGAGTAATTAAATGAAGAGGTTTGTAAGTACATAGCAAACCTGGCATGGAAGCATGATTTTTTTTTATTCTGAACTTAACAAACACCAAAGAAAATGAGCATTTCCATATATAGAGTAGATAATGAAAATTGTACATAAAACCATGAATCTCTATTATGTATATCTTTTCATTTTAAGTATATAATAAATTCAATAAGCTACTTTCAAAGCTGTCCTGTTCATCTGCTTCCTCTGAACTTCCTTCTGTTTCTGTGAATTTTAAAAAATATATTTCAGTGATGAACTTTTTTCTTTCCTTTCATTTCTTTTTTTGGTTAATACTATTACCAACCCTTAAAACTCTTCTCTTCCCCCCATCAACTAGAAAAATAAAAGGAAAAATAAATCCTGGTAATAAAAATGTGTGGTCAAGGCAACGCATCCACAAGATGACCTTGTCTGAAAATGGATTTCTTATTTGTCACATTGTATAAATGTCCTCAGGAATTCTTGGCCATTCAATTGCTAAAAAATCTGAAGCCTTTCAGTTATTTGCTTTTGCAGGGTTGTAGTTATTATGTAAAATGTTCTTCTAGTCCTAACTTCATCCTGCATCAATCCATATAAGTCACCCCAAATTTCTCTGAAATCACTGTTTCCATAATAAATTCCTCTACTATATATTCATATCCCATAATTATTCAGCCCTTTCCCTATTGATAGGTCTACTAATGGTATTGCTGGATTAAACTACATGCACAGTTTAATAACTTTTGGAGTAAGGCTTTAAATTGCTTTCCACAAAGGATGAACCCAATGCAAAGTTTTAGCAACAGTGCATTTGCGTGCCTATCTTCCCCATAACCCTTACAAAATTTTTCATTTTATTTTTTATTTGTATGATCTTTGCCAATTTGAAATGAAGTAGAAACCCAAAAGTTGTTTTAAGTTTCATTTCTCTAGTTTTGGGTGATTTGGAACGTTTTTCACATGGCTATTGACCACTTGCAAGTTCTTTAAGAACTTCATAGCCTTTGAATATTTACGTATTGGGGAATTTTCTTGTTCATATGGATTCATAGAAACTTCTTAAATACTTTGGATACCACATATTTATGAAAGAGACTTACTACAAAGATTTTCCCTCTCAGTAGACTATTTCTCTTTAGTTTTACCTGAATCGATTTTATATGTGCAAAACCTTTTCAAGTCAATGTAATCAACATTTTAATGGTGGGGTTTGGAGACTTTCTGCAGTTAGATTGACCAGGTAATACCTCTCTCTCTTTCATACTCTCTCTATCTTGCTTTCCTTCCCAGACCAAGCTTCCCTCCTACACAGACACTGATGACAATATTTTATCTGGCATAAACCAGAAACAGAAGAAGCTCAAAGTAGCTTATCTGTCAGAAAGATCTCTAAGAGGCCCTGCTTGAGCCATGCTGGGCCCCCATGACTGGGACCAGGTGACTGGAAAGTGGAGGGAAAGGGGCAAAGTTCAGCTTGGAGATCTTTAATTAGACTACTCTTGCTTTTTCTCACTCACTTTTACTAATAAATATTATTCAACATACAGCTTCTAAGATTAATTTTAATTATTACAGAAACAAACCAATATTTCTGACACGAGAAAAATTCATGGAGGAAATAATGTGAAAAATGATATGTTTCAATCAGCATTCGAACTCTATCTAATTCTTCTATGGTGATGCATGGATCATTCTGTGATAAGTCCCTGTTGCTTTGTTGCTAATAATTAAGTCATTCACAAGTAATCATTGTTACTCTATAGCGTTCTCCTGTTTCTGCTCACTTTACTTTGCATCACTTTATATAAGACTTTCCATTTTATTGTGCTGGTTTGTTTTGGGTTTGTGTGTGTGTGTGATCATCTTGTTTGTCATTTCTTATGGCAAAATTATACTTTTTTAAATCATATACCACAATTTGTTCAGCCATTTCCAAATTGATGGACTTTTCCTTCAGTTTCCAATTCTTTGCCACCACAAAAAAAGTTGCAGTAAATATTTTAGAATATGTAGTTCTGTTTTTAGAAAAAAGTGTTTTAATGTCTTTTTTCCTTGATCACCTTAGGCTATAAACCTAATAACAGTATTACTGGATCAAAAAGTATACCCAATTTTATAATATTCCAGATTGTTCTCCAAAATGGTTGTATTGGTAGGCCTATTTTTCCACATCCCCTCCAACATTTGTCGTTTTGCCTTTCCTTCGAATCTTGGCTACATTAGTTTTATTCCTACAAAAACTTTTTGTTTTTTTTCCCCATTAGCCTTTGTAGTATAATGAACTTTTACCCCAATAGTTAGGATCTTTAGGCTCACCAAACAATGTGCTATTATGTTCATTTTCTTCTATATACCACATACCTAATCTGTATAACAAACTTATGTATTTTTTAAACGGTAGGAAATAGTTTTAATTATTAATGCTTCTTAATGATTACTGCTTAATTTTAGATAAAGTACTTCTAGTCTTACTTTTTCTCATTTCCCCCCATTATTTTTGTTTAAATTATTGACTTTTTATTCCTCACAACTATTTTTTTTCTAGAGCTATGTTAATCTTTTGGCATCTTCATTGGTATAACAGTAAGTAAATGAATTTAAATAATATTTTTATTACATTGTACAACCCTACAAGTTCACCAATTATTTAGATCTGTCCTTACTTGTATAAAAATTGTTTCGTAGTTGTATTTCTATAGTTTCGATGTTTGTCTTAGCAGATAGACTCCCTTATGTTTTTTATACTTTGTAGTTAATCTTGAATGGAATTTCTCTTTGTTTCAGCTCAATTTTCTTGAGAGTATATAGGAAAGTTGACTCTCTGGCTTCATCTTAAATACTACTGCTTTGTTGAAGGTATTGATTGATTCAAATACTTTGGTTGAACATCTAGAGTTCTATAGACTATCGTATCATCTGTAAAAAGTGATCATTTTATTTGTCCTTTGTACTTATCCTTTCAATTTCTTTGTTGTGTCCCATTACTATAACTAGCATTTTAAGCACCATAAAATAATAGTAGTTAATAATACATATTTTTTAATCTTATGTTTTTACTGGGAAAGTTTCTGGTATATTTTATTATATATAATGTTGTCCCATGATTTTAGGTAGATTTTAAAGAAATGCATATTTATGTTATACTTTTTATTAGTATTTTTAACTAAAAAATTACTTTTGTCCTCTGTCAAGAAAATTTTCAACATGTACTCACAAAATCATGTGTTCTTGTTTTTTACTTTTGCTAATATGGGTATAGCTAAATATTTTTTGAATTGGAATTCATTAGAGATAGTATTCTATAATTTTCTTTCTTTGCTTTAAATGGCCTGGTTTTGCCTTTTTGCCATACTTCAAACCATACTTTTCTTAGATATGGCATCTGCCAAGGTCTTGTGAGATCCTGACTGTGTAAGCTTTTTCTTATAGGCCAATTGAAATTTTTTTTCCCCTTTTTAATCAAGTAGCTCTAGGTTTTTGTCTATAATACCTCTAGAAGTTTTCATTTTAGAGTTTCAGGAGATGACTGGTACACTACTTCTATTTTCATTTTCTCCCTATTTATAATGTATACTTGTAATATTCTGGAATATAATGTCCAGTTTTCCTCCCCCTTTTTTCCTCAATTAGTCCAAACATTTTTAGATTTTTTTTTCTCTTTGACCTGTTCTGTATTAAATTTTTTTTGACAGAAGGCACTTTACCTTTTCTTCTTTTCTTTTCAGTCTTTTATTTTGTACTTATATTTCTTGTATCACATGGAATTATTAATATGTACTTGAAGCAGATTAATTTTTAGGGAGTCAATTTTTTGAATAAAAATTATATATTTTTGTATTAAGCCAATTGTTCAAATTCTTTCCTCTAGAGCTCTTATTTAATTTATAATATGCTTCTTTATATCTGGTTTAATCTCTTCCAAAATTATAGGTAAGGCTCTGGCTATATTTATTCTTTGACTTAGGGCTTATGTTCTGAATGTCTTCAAAGTTTTAGATTCATAAAATTGTCCTGGTTCTATAAAATGTCTCTATGATCTTTTCTATTTACTCATTTCCAAATTTACTTCCTGAATTGGGGCTTTTTGTCAGGGTTAGGATCTAACCTCAAAGTAACTAATAAATTTGTAACTTTCCAAAATGTTACTATAAGCAGTGAGCTTAGTTAGCTCACTTGTTTGGGGATAAGTCTCCTGAGAAAAGCTGTTACTGAGTTTTCTTCCTTGATAACTCATTTGTTTGGGGCCTAGGTCTGTTCAACATTCTAAGAGAAACTATTTTTTTTAATTTTTATTTAATTAGTCAATTTAGAATATTTTTCCATGATTACAACAATCATGTTCTTTAAGTGGGCAATTCTGCTGGGTTTTACATGTGTCCTTGATCAAAACCTATTTCCATATTATTGATGTTTGCACTAGGGTGATCATTTAGAGTCTATATCCCCAATAATATCCACATCAACCCATGTGATCAAGCAATTGTTTTTTCTTCTGTGTTTTTTTGCTCCCACAGTTTTTCCTCTGAATGTAGATAGTGTTCTTTCTCATAAATCCCTTCGAATTGTTCTGGATCATTACATTGCTACTAATAGCGAAGTCCATTACATTAGATTGTACCACAGGGTACCAGTCTCTGTGTACAATGTTCTCCTGGTTCTGCTCCTTTCACTTTGCACCAATTCCTGGAGGTTGTTCCAGTTCACATGGAATTTCTCCACTTTATTATTCCTTTGAGCACAATAATATTCCATCACCAACATATACCACAATTTGTTCAGCCATTCCTCAATTAAAGGGCATCCCCTCATTTTCCAATTTTTTGCTACCACAGAGTGCAGCTATGAATATTCTTGTACAAGTCTTTTTCTTTATTATCTCTTTGGGGTATAAGCCCAGAAGTGCTATGGCTGGATCAAACAACAGGCAGTCTTTTAGCACCCTTTGGGCATAGTTCCAAATTGCCCTCCAAAATGGTTGGATCAATTCACAACTGCACCAGTAATTGCATTAATGTCCCAATTTTGCCACATCCCCTCCAACATTCATTACATTCCTTTGCTGTCATGTTGTCCAATCAGCTAGGTGTGAGATGGTATCTCAGAGCTGTTTTGATTAGCATTTCTCTGATTATTCTCTGATTATAAGAGATTTAGAACACTTTTTAATGTACTTATTAATCGTTTTGATTTCTTTCACTGAAAATTGCCTATTCATGTCCATTGCCCTTTTATCAATTGGGGAATGGCTTGGTTTTTTGTACAACTGATTTAGCTCTTTATGAATTTGAGTAATTAAACCTTTGTCAGAGATGTGGGGTTATGAAGATTTTTTCCCCAATTTGTTGCTTCACTTCTAACTTTGGTTGCAATAGTTTTGTTTGCACAAAAACTTTATAATTTAATAAAATCAAAATTATTTGTTTTACATTTTGTGATTTTTCCTAACTTTTGCTTGGTTTTCAAATCTTTCCTTTCCCAAAGATCTGACAAGTATACTATTCTGTGTTCACCAAATTTACTTATAGTTTCCTTCTTTATGTTCAAGTCATTCACCCATTCTGAGTTTATCTTGGTGTAGCATGTGAGATGTTGATCCAAACCAAATCTCTCCCATACTGTCTTCCAATTTTCCCAGCAGTTTTTGTCAAGTAGTGGATTTTTGTCCCAAAAGCTGGGATCTTTGGGTTGATCATAGACTGTCTTGCTGAATTCACTTACCCCAACTCTATTCCACTGACCTTCCTTTCTATCTCTTAGCCAGTACCATATTGTTTTGATGACCACTTCTTTATAGTATAGTTTGAGATCTGGTACTACTAGGTCACCTTCCTTCACATGTTTTTTCATTATTTCCCTGGATATCCATGATCTTTTGTTCTTCCAAATGAATTTTGTTATGGTTTTTTTCTAATTCATTAAAAAAGTTTTTTTGAAAGTTCAATGTGTATGGCACTAAATAAGTAAATTAATTTGGGTAGGATTGTCATTTTTATTATGTTAGCTCATCCTACCCATTAGCAATCAATGTTTTTCCAGTTATTTAGATTTAGTTTTAATTGTGTGGAAAGTGTTTTGTAGTAGTGTTCATATAGTTCCTGTGTTTGTCTTGGCAGATAGATTGCTAAGTATTTTATATTGTCTAGAGTGATTTTAAATGGAATTTCTCTTTCTAATTCGTGCTGCTGAGATGTGTTGAAAATATATAGAAATGCTGATGACTTATGTGGGTTTATTTTGTATCCTACAACTTTGCTAAAGTTGTTAATTATTTCCACTAGCTTTTTAGTTGATTCTCTAGGATTCTTTAAGTAGACCATCATATCACCTTCAAAGAGTGATAGCTTGGGCTCCTCATTGCCTATTTTAATACCTTCAATTTCTTTTTCTTCTCTAATTGCTACTGCTAGTGTTTCTAGTACAATGTTGAATAATAGCGGTGATAATGAGCATCCTTGTTTCACTCCTGATCTTATTGGGAAGGCTTCTAGTTTATCCCCATTGCAGATGATATTAGTTGATGGTTTTAGATATATACTGTTTATTATTTTTAGGAACGAACCTTCTATTCCTATGCTTTCTAGTGTTTTTAGTAGGAATGAGTGTTGTATTTTGTCAAAGGCTTTTTCTGCATCTATTGAGATAATAATGTGATTTTTGTTGGTTTGTCAATTATGTGGATAGTTTTCCTAATATTGACCCATCCTTGCATTCCTGGTATAAATCCCATGTGATCATAATGAATAACCTTGGTGACTCCTTGCTGGAACCTTTTTGCTAGTATTCTACTTAGGGTTTTTTCATCTATGTTCATTAAGGAGATTGGTCTATAGTTTTCTTTCTCTGTATTTGAAAGGCCTGGTTCTGGAATCAGTACCATATTTGTGTCAGAGAAGGAATTTGGTAGAACTTCTTTGCTTATTCTGTCAAATAGTTTGTATAGCATTGGGATTAGCTGTTCTTTGAATGATTGATAGAATTCACTTGTGAATCCATCAGGCCCTGGGGATTTTTTCTTAGGGAGTTCTTTGATGGCTTATTCAATTTGTTTTTCTGATATGGGATTATTTAAGAATTCTATTTCTTCTTCTGTTAATCTAGGCAATTTAAAATTTTCTGAATATTTATCCATATCACCAAGATTGCCATATTTCTTGCATTATAATTGGGCATAATAGTTTTTAATGATTGCCTTAATTTCCTCTTCATTAGAGGTGAGGTCTCTCGTTTCATCTTGGATACTGTTAATTTGGATTTCTTCTTTCCTTTTTTAAATTAGATTGACCAGTACTTTGTCTATTTTATTTGTTTTTTTCAAAGTACCAACTTCTAATCTTATTTATTAATTCAATAGTTCTCTTACTTCTATTTTATCAATTTCTCCTTCAATTTTTAGGATTTCTAACTTAGTTTTCATCTGAGGATTTTTAATTTGTTCATGTAGCAGTCCAGCCCATAGGTATTGTGGAGAGACAAGGACTGTGAGTGAGCACATGGCCATTCTGCGCATGGCAATGAACTCTATTCCCAGCGTGGCTGAAGTTAGGGCACAAAACCTTGCTTCCCTTTGTCTCACTCACCTGAGGATAATAACCCCACCTTCACCTTGTCATAATTTGCAATTATCCAATGGCAATACACATTGTAACTCATCTATATGTATTGAGGCATCATGTAACTTATCAATATGTATTGAGTTCATTTGCGTATCAAAGAGAATAAAAGAAAGGGACGCACCCAGCCCCTCCCACTTTGAGGACATCGACAGGTTTGCCCTACAGACCAACTTCTCCCCTTTCTCTCTCTTCTTTTCTATCCTGAGGCCTGGCCCTGATCAGGTCTCTCTCTCTGTCTGTCTTTCTCTTTTCCAATGCTAATACCTAGCATTGTCTAACTCTTTCAGTCTCTAATCTCTCTCTCTACTGAGCTAGTATTATCCTCTGACCAGTGCAGTGTTGAATTGGGATCACTAGATGGGAATAGCCTTAAAAGTAATGTCCAGTGGTCGGAGCATGGCTGTGGTTCCCGAATATTAATAATTGATTACTGACTCATTACTCATATCTCAAAGGTGGGCTCTTTCACGCCCTTCATGGGATTCACAAACTTCTATCCCTTTTCTATTTTCCTATCATAAAGCTTCTCGCTGGCCGGGAGGCTTTAGTTCACTTTCTAGTTTTTTAAGTAGCATGCCCAATTCATTGATCTCTGCCCTCCCTAGTTTGTTAATATATGAACTCAAGGATATAACTTTCCCCTGAGTACTGCTTTAGCTGCATCCCATAGATTTTGAAAGGATGTCTCATCATTGTCATTTTCTTCAATGAAATCATTAATTGTTTCTATAATTTGTTCTTTAACTAACTGATTTGGGAGAATCATTTTATTTAATTTGCAATTAATTTTTTATTTTCCTCTCCATGTACCCTTACTAATTATTATTCTTATTGCATTATGATCAGAAAAGTTTGCATTTATTATTTCTGCTCATTTGCACTTGTTTGCAATGTTTTTGTACCCTAGTATATGGTCAATCTTTGTGAATGTACCATATGCTGCTGAAAATAATGTGTATTGCTTTGTGTCCCTATTTACTTTTCTCCACATATCTACTAACTCTAATTTTTCTAAGATTTGATTCACATTTCTTACCTCTTTCTTATTTATTTTTTGGTTTGGTTTGCCTAAATCTGATAGAGGAAGGTTCAGGTCTCCCACTAGTATAGTTTTACTATCCATTTCATCCTTGAGCTCCACTAGTTTCTCCTTTAGAAATTTGGATGCTATATACCATTTGGTGCATACATGTTGAATACTGATATTTCCTCATTGTCTATATTGCCTTTTATAAGGATGTAATTACCTTCCCTGTCTCTTTTAACTAGATCGATTTTTACGACTTTGTCAGATATCATGATTACAACTCCTATCTTCTTTTCCTCAGTTGATGACCAATAGATTTTGCTCCATCTGCTTACCTTTACTCTATGTGTGTCTACCTTCCTCATGTGTGTTTCTTGTAGACGACATATGATAGGATTTTGATTTCCGGTCCACTCTGCTATTTGCTTGTATTTTATGGGTGAGTTCTTTCTGTTCACATTCAAAGTTATGATTACCAGCTGTGTATTTCCCAACATTTTGATTTCCACTTCTAGTCATGCCCTTTCTTCTTTCACTATTTACTTTTCTATACCAGTGTTTTGTTTTTAATCAGTCCCCCTAATTCCTACCCTTGTTTTGCTTCCCTTCCCCCTCCCTTCTTATTCCCCTTTTATTTTTTCTTTAGGGTCTTTTTTAAAATACCCCCACCCTCTCCCTCTCTTGTATTACTTCCCTCCCTACTGACCTATTTGTTACCCTTCTACTTCTCTATAGGGCATGAATCCTTTCTCTTCCCCAATGGATCTGATTGTTCTTCCCTCATTAAGTTAATTTCAATGCAGGTAAGAATTAAGTATTTCCTGTCTCCAACCTCTTTACACTTCCAGTGTATAGGTTTTCTCCCCCACTCCTGCCATGTGCTTCTTTATGACATACACATTTACTCTATTTTTTCTCTTTTCCCATTTCTCTTAGTATTAACCTCTTTTTTTACTTCTAGTTTTTATATATATCTTGCCATTTCATCCTATACAGTTTGTCATTGTTCCCTCTAAGTATAATTATTCTAGCCACACAGCTGATAATAACAATTTTAAGAGTTACCAATATCTTCTTTTCTTATAGGGATACAAATCATTTTAGCTTATTTGGTCCCTTTAAAAAGTTGGGTTTTTTCCCCCTTTCTTAATTACCTTTTGGTGATTCTCTTGAGTTCTGTGTTTGGGCATCAAATTTTCTGTTTAAGTTCAGCCCTTTCTTTATGAATGCTTGGAAGTCTTCAATTTTATTACATGACCATACTTTCCTCTGCAAGAATATTATCAGTTTTGCTGGGTACTTGATTCTTGGTTGTAGACCTAGTTCCCTTGCTTTCTGAATATCATATTCCATGCCTTTTGGTCCTTCGGTGTAGATGCAGTCAGATCTTGTGTTATTTTACCTGTGGTTCCATGGTATCTGAATGACTTCTTAGCAACTTGTAATATTTTTTCCTTGGTAGGGTAGTTCTTGAATTTGGCTATAACATTTTTGGGAGTTGTCAATTCAGAATTAAATACAGGAGGTGATCTGTGGATTCTTTCAATCTTCACTTTTCCTTCTTGCTTGAGAGTGTCGAGGCAGTTTTCTTGGATAATTTTCTGTAGAATGATGTCCAGGCTTTTCCTTTTGTTATGCTCTTCGAATAGTCCAATAATTCTTAAGTTATCTCTCCTGCTTCTGTTTTCCAGGTCTGTAGTTTTGTGAATGAGATGTTTTATATTTTCCTCAATCTTTTCATTCTTTTGATTTTGTTTTATAGATTCTTGCTGATTTGTGAAGTCATTTGCTTCTAGTTTTTGGATTCTAGTTTTTAAAGACTTAATTTCTTCCCTGGCTTTTTGATCATCCTTCTCCTTCTGATCTTTCCTCTTCTTTGCCTCATTTTCAAGCTGGTTAATTTTGGCTGCCAAGGCACTATTTTCTCATTTTAGTTCAAATTGCCTCTGTTTCCAGCTTGCTTTTTAAGTTCTTTTCCCAGTTGTCTCAAGCCTCTCTTAATTGTTTTTTGAATTGTATTTTGAGTTCTTCCAAAGCCTGTGTCCAATTAGCTGGAGTTTCTGTGTTTTTGCTTGGTGTTCCTTGGTCCTCCTCTGTTCCATTTGTTCCTTATTCATTGCATGGATAGAAGCTGTCGATTGTAATTTCTTTTTTGTTTTTCTGTTGTTTACTCATATTTTCCCCTTCTCCATCAACCCCCCAAATAATTGCCTATAATTTTGCTCCTTTGATTTTGTGCTGGATATGTGGGTTTGGGTTATTCTGTACTGAAGGGGCTTATTCTCTGTTCTGCTGATTGGTCAGGTTGAGCCCTGATGTCAGATCTTCCCCAGCTGGTAGCAGAAGCTTAAAAGGAGCTGGGCTTCCCACTTTGTTATTAAGGTATTCTCTAGTAATTGCAGCCTTCACCCATGGAATTTAGTCAGCAGGCTCTCAGTGGAGACATTGGGGGAGGGGTGTTGGGGCTTTAGCTTCCCTGCCCTCTGAAGTTTTCTTATTTGATATGATTAAGCCAGGGTGGAGTTGATCTTGCAGAGCTGGATGTGCCCTGAGGCCAAAACCTGAGAAGGGGGGGAGGCAAGATGGAGTGTCTCTGCTGCAATTAGGTTGCCTTCTCTGATCTTCTCCTCCAGCTGCCTCCCTTCTGCCTGTGTTCAATTCCCTGAGCCTGACACAGCTGTGCCAGCAAGGGACTCCCTCCATACTAGCACCCTTGCCTGCCCAGAGAGTACAGCCACCTCAGAAGGCTCAGCACTATAGGTGGGGGAAGGGTCCGGGGTCCTTCCTTCTTCTTTCCCCTTAAGCCCAAGTGTTGGCTTTTTCAGGCTTTTTGGAAGGCATATCTTTTAAGTTGAGTCCAACAGGAGGGTTCCTTAGCTCTGTCCTATTGTTAGATTTGGTTTTCAGTCCCTTCAAAGTATTTTGTTTTTAATTGGTGAGGAAGGGTTTTTAGAGGTCTGATCTTTCACTGCCTCTATGCCTCCATCTTCTAAGAGAAACAATTTCTAAATTTAAATCTGACACAGAGTTCTGAGACTGTAGTTGGTCACTGGAATGCAACAATCTATGGAATTCTAAAGTAAATGGAGAACATAGTATTCTACTGTGATTTATGTATGAAAACTTGGAGACATTTCAGGTTAATAACTAGGTATATATACATAGGAGCTAGGTAGCATAGTGAATAGAGTATAAGGCCTGAGTCAGGAAGACTCATCTTCCTTAATTCAAATCTGGTCTCAGATACTGATTAGTTATGTGGTCCTGGTCAAGTCACTTAACCCTTTTTTTCTTAGTTTCCTTAGCTATAAAATTAATTAGAAAAGAAAATGGCAAACCACTTCAATATTTTTGCCAAGAAAATCCCAAATAGGAATAAAAGAGTCATATGTGACTAAAAAGCACTGAAAAACAACAACAATAATATACACGTCAGAACTATTCTATGATTATGAGACCAATGTAATTTACCAGATCACAGACAGAAGAGAATTTACTTATTGGAGATAAGCTATGGTGAAGTTGTTAGCAGAGGATACAGAAGAATAAAAGATGCAAAAGGACAGGCTTCAGAACTATGTTAAAGAAAGGCAGTAACTCTGTATGTGTGTAACATATTATCTGTTGCTGCTAAGAATGGAAAAGAGGAAAAGAATCCTGAAAAGAAGCAGAGATTTAGAGGAGCTTTTTTGCTTCTACTCCTGCTTCTACTCTAACCTTTAGCCTAAACATGGAAGGTAATGAATATTACTGTTACTGATAAAAAGTAAGTCCAGCTAAGCAGAGACAGTTCTTGGATGCTAAGCATCAGACAAGCGACTATAAAGGGTAAATTTAAGTTATTTCTTTTTTTTTTAACTAATATATTATACTATGGTTTCCAGGGGTTTAATTCAATCCCAATAAAAATACTCAAGTCAATTTGGGAATTTTATGGTGGTTTAATTAATATATAGGAAAGGAATTTAGAAGAAGAGAGAGGGAAAAAGGTATAAGATTTCTCTGGCCTAGCCTGAGCCAAGGGGAGTTCAAAGACCTTTTGCCATGAGGCCTCCTCTGATATGAGGGGCCTCCTAGGAGGATAGCATTTTAGGAAAGGTAAAAGAAAAAAAAAAGGAATCAGCCTAAACTCTGAGAGAGCTCAGGGAAGACACTTCACCTGACCCAGTCAAGACTCCAAGACGCCAAAACGCTGCCACAAGCCACACTGATAGTCAAACCCAATGTCTCTGAGAGAGAGAGAGAAAGAGAGAGAGAGAAAGAGAGAGGCTGAGCTCTATGCCTCTGCCGCCAAAAAGAGAGCAGCAAAAAGAAGTGATGCGAATATATAGACTTTTTTTTTACATCACTTCCTGCATCTCACATGTACCAATGGTAGCTTAAGCTTGACTTAGGACAGCCCAGGGGGTCTGTCAGTTCTTTGTTATTTGTCCCTTGATAGCACATGTCTGCTATAGGCCATCCGCCTCAATACTTAATTCTTAAGTAGGGGTGTATACATTCCTGATTACTATACTAAGCAGGGTGGAGTAAATCTAAAATTCACATAACCCAATGGATCAAGAACTTTGGCTAAGATGTCATGACTAATAAGGTAACACCTAAACACAAAATAGTTCAAATCAGCCTAGCAGTAGAAGCACCTATTCAACACAGAAGCTGTCTTCATCAAGAGACTTTTATAGGCAGCTCTTGAGAGAGACAAAAGGACACCAAAATTTATAATATCAGGGTTGCAAATTATTCTCAGCATGAGTTTTCCCTGCTCAAGTGTATTTTTTGTGAGGTTTGCCATTCTTCCCCAAAGACACTGAGTTCTTTTATGAAAGAATGTGACCCAGGTATATGTAAAGACTGTGTTGGATTTAGTATTCCTGTATTTGCCTTATCTGTGTACCTGTAGTGTTCTTATTGACATTACTTTTATTATTGGGTAAATGGTTATGTTTAAGACCCAATGTGTAAATAGATCACACTAATGAAGATTCAAGAAGTCTAGGAGTGAATAGTGAAAATACATTTGTGCACAATAAGGTCACCCATAGGAATCTAAGAGTATTTGAGTAAAGGCTTTTGGTGGTTTTTCTCTAGTACTCTAGTTCTGTCAGTGTTATGGAAAGCTGAGGTGGATAAGTCAAGTGAGTGTGGGGGACCATGATAAAGGCTCTTCGAATAAAGGCATAAGCCTTCAAAATGTAGAAGTGACTTGGGTAATTCTGGAACTAATTCTGATCAATAATCAAGGCAGTGGTTGCTAAAATGAAAACAATAGAATCTGGGGAACAAGTGACCACTTCATCAAAGAAAAGCATAATCTAACATAAACTGTTGATTTGTGGAGAACTGAAATCAAAGGGTTTAGAGAAATGTTAAGTGGAGGCCAATGTCCAAAAGTTTTGAAGAGGAAATTGCCTAACATGGATTGGAAAACTCTCAAAAATAAACTCTGACATGAAAAGAAATAATTCTAAGAGGAGGAAAAAGAAGGGCTGCCTAAAGAGACCAATGTGGATACATAGGAATCTCATTAACAGTACAAAGAGAGAAACAAAGGTAAGTAACTAATGAAGACTAAAAAAGAGTATCACGGTCTTGTGAGAATTTTCAAGAATGCTAACTTTAAAAATGACCTGAAGTTGCCAATCAATAATAAGATCAACAACAAAAAAGCTATGTTTAGCAATTTCAGGGACAAGATGGAATATCAAATAAAGAAATTTTCTTTTTTCACTTTTCTCTTCCCAGGAGAATGATTTTTGGACTAGCAAGGATATGGTGAAGGATGATGAATTATCATGAGTAGTGTTGTTTCATAAAGCAGAGAGAAGCAGTTGAGGGGAAAACTGATTTTTTTAAAGCTTGGCAACATAGCCAAGTAAGCAAAGTCATCCTAAGGGCATTCAAGAATGAAAATTGAAAGAGGATTGCAAACAGAATAAAAATGGAAAAGATTTTTGAAAAACATTTAAATAAACTGTTTTCTCCATCAAGGATAGCAGAACCACCACACTTGGACCCTAACTTTACAATCCTCAAGGTGTTTATAGACAAAATAGAAATGTCACTCAAGAGAACATAGATGGGAAATGCAGCTGGATTGGCTAAAGTTCTTATAGAGGAAATCTGTAATGGAGGTGATAAATTTTAAAAGATTGAGAAACCAGTATATAAGATATATGAAAGATAACAAAGACATAGAAAAAAAATCTTGGACCATATTAATATGAAAAAAGGGCTCTAGAGAACATCAGTAACCAACAACATATAATCCTAACTTTTTCATTTATACAAAATCTTTGAGATAGTTTTCTAGGCATAAACCATTAATGGGCATAATCTAGAGGAAGATGTAGCAAAGAGACTCAGAATGAGTAGTCAGGTTGGAAACCTTAAAGAGGACATCAAGAAGAAGAAGACTGTTGACAATGTCAAGATATTCAGAAGGGTCAAGAAGGATGAGGATTTATTTAAAGGCATTAAAGAGCCATTACATGTCTCAGTGATTTGATAGCCAAACTTAGAGATGGGAGGTCCTAGTCTTAGACACTTCCTAGCTGTGTGACCCTGAACAAATCACTTATCTTCCATTGCCTAGTCCTTACCACTCTTCTGCCTTGGAACCAATATACAGTACTAATTCTAAGATGGAAGGTAAGGATTTTTTCTAAAGGCCATTAAATTTGGAATTAAAAGATTATTGGTAGTAGCTTGGAAGAGAGAAGTTTGGGTTGAAAAGATGAGGTCAAAAGCCATACAGTAGAGAGTTAAGAAAAAAGTAAGAGATAAGAAAGTGGAGGCATCAACTCTAACCACAATATTCCAAAAGGAAAAAAAAAGATAGGGTAGAATATCATTGTCTTTGAAAAACTAAACCTAAGCAGTACACATGGGATAATGGAGAGAGTCATGTGAGTTTATGGGATCTGAAACTATAGCTGATAAGGATATCCAAAGAAAAATACCAATAAAGGGTGTCATCAAAGGAAGGCATGACCAGAGAAGAAGGTGGGCTGGTCCTATAGCAAGGTCATGAACAACAGATGGGCATTGAGAATGCTCCTCTAGTGCTCTCTGAATATCCAGAAAAAGTGAAGAAGCATGTTGAGTGGACCTCCATGTCAACTTTTTAGGAGAGCATGGGAAAGAATCACACATGACTCAAATTTAAAGAACATTTAAGTGCCTACTTTGTGCCAGACACCTTTGTCAAGCACTGGGATCCAAATAAGAAAAAAAAGAGATGTCCTTGTCCTCAAGAAATTCACAACCTCATGAGGGAAAACAATACACAAAAGGAAGCTTAAAAGTGTGGGAGGGACACCAGGGGATATCAGACACATTTAATGGAGTGGAAGTCAAGCCCAGTTGCTGATGGAGAATGGAGTTAGTGGGAAGGTTTTGAGTGCTTTATAAGGGAAGACTTTGGGGTGGGCATTTAGGTGGCTCAGTGGATGAAGAGCCAGGGCTGGGTTCAAATATGGTCTCAGACAGTTATATTTGTGTGACTTTAGGAAAGTCACTTAACATTATTTGCTTAGCTCTTACCCATCTCTTTTAGAATTGTTACTAAAACAGAAAGTTAGGGTATATATATATGTGTGTGCGTATGTATATATGCATATATAAATGAAATATCTGTGTATGTATTATTTATGGGTATATATAGGTATATATGTATGTCTATAGAAAGTCTTTATATATGTGCATAAATGTATACATATAAAGATTTTGGGAGGGATTTAGTGTCCACCTTTAAGCTCTTCAGTCAGAGGGGCAGACAAATGAGAAGGTGTACAGTATTCCATTCCAAGGCACACTTCTTTGTTATGAGATTTCAAGTGACCAGTTTATTCTTGGAGAGCAGCGGAATATGGGAAGGCATGTTGTCTGTACAGCAGAAAGCCAAGCTGAGTAGATGATGGAAAATGGAGGTACCAAGAAGGTTGTGAGTTATCAGGTAGGTTAGTTAGTTGAGGATGTGCCATGATCACCATTGCTAAAAAGGGCATCAAGGAGCTTACAGAGTAGAAAAAAAAAAGATAGAGATGTCTCTCTCCCTCCTTTTCTTTTCTAAAACTTTCTCAGTAAAGAGCTAAATGTACCTGTAATTTTTCTCATCCAGATACTGATATCCTTTAAACCTTTACAGTATTAAAATTATTTATTATTTCATCTTGGAGTTACAGAATGTTAGAGCTGACAGGAATTTTAGATATCATCTAATCCAACCCATACCTGAACATGAATTATCTCTAATATTACAAGAGTCTCACTCTTCTATAATACTTTTAGAATTGATGAAGTCCTTCCTTACAATAATGCTGTGTGGTAGGCAATAGAAAGTCATGATACCCATTTTTCATTTGAGGAAACTAAAAATCAGAGAAGTAAATTATTTGCTTGGCATCACTTCTACTTCACAAACTCTCATTTGCTCTATCTCTTTGTCCTGCTCCATAATCTTTTCTCTCGTGGTTAAGTAAGTAGAGGCAACGATGGAGAAGGTAGTTAAAAATGGGTTGATTTTTCTGATCAAAAACTCACTTCATGTTAAAGAAAAGTACCCCTTATTGTATCTGGGTAAACTTTGGTTGAAGAAACAGTTATCTATGTATATGTGCTGCTGAAACTAGTACAAGAAACAGTTATCTCTGAAATTCCCAAACCTGAGTTGTATTAGTCAGAAAAAGGACTTTAATTAGGGAGTGATTAACCATTGACCCCAAGGTTTATGTGGATAGATTTCAGGGATCTATGAACTTGGACAGGAAAAAAAAATGTATCTTTATTTTCATTAGCCTCTATATGAAATTTTGCATTTTCTTTCATTATAAATTTTTAAAATACCATTTTCAGAAGGGGCCACAGGCTTCTTTAGCCTGCTAAAGAAGTTCATGACACAAAGTTAAAACCCCCTGAAATAGGTCATTGTGGATTTGAATGATAGCTACCAAACTTTTGGCTTAAGGTTTTATGTATGCTTGTATGTATCATAAATATAAATTAATGGGCTGGATTGATTTAGGGAACTCAAGGAAACTCAAACAGATCAACATCTATACTATAATTATCAGCTTTAAAGAATTGGGAGGCAGGCACTAAGAAATTTAATATCTTGGCTGTTGCGGCATAAAGTCATTATTTGTCAGAGTCAGGATTTGAATGTGGGTCTTCCTAGCTTTCTCATCATTTGTCCATGCTTCCTCTCAGGCTCCAATTAGAAGTACCTCAAAGAGTTCTTTTAAACACCTTCACTAATCACAGCAAAGCAAATTTATTTTGTATTTCACAGTATTCCTCCTCCCTTACTCCTCCAGATCATATCCTTAAAGCAGACAGGTTCAATAAAAATTTTGATCTGAAAGAACAAATGGAGCTTAGCTAAGGATCTGTATTTGTCAACATCTTGTAACACTGCCCAAATGTGAATCAATCAAAAGCAACCAAGACAGCATGTAAAAAAATAATCACAAAATTCACCAAGATACTAGAATGCCATTTTCCTAAAATAAATTGAACAGAATCTTTTCTTTGTTAATACCTCATTCTAGTCACCTATATCCTTTTCATTCTTATTTTTCTTTTCTTGTGTGTTCATTCCCTGCCTTGAACTCCTTATCTCTCTAATCCCTGATCCTTAATGTTCTTGCTTTATCTTTCACTCCGCCATTTTCTCCCCTGTTTTCTGAGCCTATCTCCCTCCCCAAGCAAGATTCCCTAGGCTTCCCCTGCCCTCTGATCCCACCTTCCCTTGCCAGGATGGGTTTCCCCTCTCAACTCTTTCATTTCCCTCACAGCTATCTGAGCAGAACAATACTGGAAGCCGGCCTGGCACACTGACAAAAAGAGAGAAGAACAGTTGGAAAGAAAAGTTTGCTCATAAAGAAGGAGAGACGCATCTTAAAAATATCTGTGGGAAGGTGTTTGCCAAATCATCTGCTTCTTCAGATGTGGAACTTACAACAATATGGTTTCAGCTTCTGTGGAGGAGGGCTCCGGTGAAGCACCTTCGGCTGGTGAGATGCCTGAGTGGAGATAGGTGGAATTCGCATGGATAGACCCTGCAACTCAGCCCCGAACAGAGTACAAGATTTCTTTCTCCCCTGTGTCTGCCCTCTACTTCTTTTCTGTTGCTGGAATACAAAGGGCCAGATTTTGCCCTTCCATGTGACTCATGACTCCCACTGAAGTCAAAGAGCTCATATGTATGTATTCAAAGGAAGTATTGGACCATAGGGACTGGGTTAAATAACAAAAGCTAAATCGTTCGTTTGTTTACTTGCTCAAACCTTTATAAATGAACTACAAGGAATTGCTGCACCTGAGCACTTTATTATAATCATTAAAATACAAATACACAGTAGACTCTAAGTTCCTACAGTGGGCATACAGAATAATAACACTGTATCTTTTTCTTGTGCCCCCAGTTCATAAAGCAAAGCACTATGGGAATAGTAAATTTCTGAGGAACCAGTCCTGCAGGGACAAAACTCTGCCATCCTCTCTAGAGAATTTAACAACAGGGACTGAGCATAAGAACAATTCAATGGGTTTTAAACAATGTTCCCTGTAAATTTCATGAACTGCCTCCCACCTGGTTTTTATTTGTCTCTACACAGTGGAAGGCACAAAGCTGTGGTCACAATTTTAAGTAGCCACCAAAGGAATCCTCTTTCTTTAAGCCTCTGCCTCGGTGGTGCCCTCTGTCCATTCCCTTAGGCACTCAGAGTCCCTAGAGTTCAATTCCCCACTTGTGCTCATCAGATCAAAGTTCAACCTGATATCGCTCACCCTTTAAAGAGAATGAGTTTTAATTCTTGTTGCCAATTAGCAGAGTATTTACATTTTAAGTTTCACTCATTAGCTAGTTTAAGTCTCATCATTCAATAAACAATTTAATACACATTAAGCACTACTACATACAAAGTACTTCACAGGCAGCTGAGGATCCCAAGACCAGAAAAAAGAATAGAACTAGCTCCTGCCCTCAAGAAGCTTGCATTCCTTAGAAAGAAAAAGATTATTGGCAATAAAACAAAAACAATGTAACATAACACAAATATGTCTGATATATATATGAGCTATACCTCAAACACTTTGATGCTTCGGTTACCAGGGCTTGATTCTTCTGGGGTAAAGAGCAGGAAGTAACTGAAGTGCTGGCAAAGGTTGCTGGGTAAGGGTGGCTATCTTTTCTGGGAAACTAGAAAGAATAAAGTGGAGGCTAGGGGAGGAGTAGAAGGGGCAGGCTAAGGTACAAAGAAACAATATTATGGAAAACACTTTATAGTTGTTAACAGAATGAACAAAGAAAGAAAAAAATTAAAAATGCATTTGCCTGGGTAAAACAACGCTATGATAATTTATCTTTAATTATCAAGCAGCAAAAATATCATCTGGATAATGATGTGAGTGAGATTAACTTGTTGTGAGTTTTGCTTGATTACAACACTAAACTCTTTACAATTCCTTGCCCATTTTGTATAATCCTCTGTTCATGCCTTTAAAAACTTAGAGGGATCATTTTAGTGTAATAAGATGAGATGAGAGGCCATTCTACTTCTTTTTAAGAGGGACTAAAACCATCTCACTATCTTCTGGTGGTTAGACAGGATAAACCATCCTAGTCTCTAATTAAAATGATACATAAACCAGACCACTTCCTTTCTCTCTTTCTCTTAAGTACTGGTTGTAAAATTTGACCCTAAAGAAAAAAAAAATCTCTTAGAAGCTTTCCAACCATTTTCATTGTTTGACATGCTTGTAAATTTCCAAATTTGCTAATATATAGTCAAATTCATACATTTATTGAGTGCCTGCTATAGGCTTATCATGCTTTGGGAAGAGAATTAGCACATAAACAGACAGGGTGGAGGAGGAGTAAGGAGAGAAAGACATAGGCATACTGGTAGAGAAAGCAAGAATAGATTAATAATGTTGTAGAAGGAAGAACCTCAGATAGGTGTTAGAATAAAAAGACATGGCTTTTTTTTTCAGGTTCTATTGCTCAAAGCACCCATCTAATATCATCCCTCCTTATCATTGTGAATTAATATTTCCATAATATCATTTAGCAGCTAACTAGCACAGTGGGTAGAACATTGGGCTTAGAACCAGGAAGATTCATCTTCATGAGTTCAAATCTGCCTCAGACACATAACTGTATGACTCTGGGAAAGTCACTCATCCCTGTGCACCTCAGTTCTTCCTCTCTAAAATGAGCTAGAGTAGAAAATGACAAACTACTCCAGTATCTTTGCCAAGAAAACCCCAAAATGGGATCATAAAGAGTCTGAATTGACTCAAGAACAGTATCAACTAAACACAATGATTATTGCCTCAATAGAATTTTCACCAGTTGATCTCTTTGATATCAATTAATATCAATTTGCTTTCACAAAGGATATTTATTGAGAAAATATAGTGAGAATAAAGCAGGAAAACCCAAACCTGAAGCTCATTCTCCCCCTGCCACCTTGGTCCTAGGAAGAGTAAGTTTAAACTTAAAATCATGACTACCAAATTAATTTCTGGGTGTGGCACAGCTGATAAATGAGTGACTTCCCTTGTTGGCAGGACATGGTGTCTCAGCTATTGAGCTGATTCACTGCTGGGCTGGGTGAAACAGGTCAGTAGTCCCAGCTGGTTCTTCACTGGGCTGGGCTGCTGTGATGACCAAAAAGCTGTCATAGATTCCAGCTGCTGTACCTTTGGTGACTCCTTCAACCTTTAGGAGCTCACAAGGTTGTAGTCTCTTCCATTTCATCACCAATATGCATTCATCTTAAGATGGAGAAAGAATGTGTACGACAACTACAGAGAGACATCAGCATTATACATTCAGGTCCATATGGTGACTGGATGGGGAGATAAGGCAACATTGACACTTCAGCTGCTGCTACCTCTGCCTCTCCACCTGTAGACTTATGGCATTTATTTTCCCCCAAAACTACCAGGGAAGAAAGAGAGAGAGCTTTCTTCAGTCCAAACCTTTTGTATGCACACTCAATTCTGGCTCAGCAGCCTACTCAAAGGCTTTGTTTTGTTTTGCTTTGTTTGTCACCACTGAATAAGCCAAGAGGAAATAGTCTATCTCATTTTCAACATGGGCCAGGTAGTTTTGTCATCAGAACAAGCATCATAGAAGCATGAAACTAGAGCTAGAAGGGACTTTAGAGGCCATTGAGTCTTTATTTCGGTAAAGTACTTAGCACAGTGCCTGACACATAGTAAGAGCTATGTCAGTGTTAGCTATTATTATTATTATTATTTTCTAGGGTAATAGACTGGCTGAGGAAGAAAGGGTAAAGAATGAATGACAGTCTTAAGATTACAAATATGTGAAAGACCAGGGGAAAGATGGCATTACCTAGAGAAATAATGAAATCAAGGGGAGGAACAGGTATAGGGAGAAAGATAACAAGCTCAGCTTTAGACCTGTTAAGGTTAAGATATCTCTAGGACACTCAAGTTTTATTCTTTATTTTTATATACTCCGTACTAGGTTTGGTACTTGATACATAGGAAGCAGTTAATAAATTCTTCTCAACTGAGCTCAAAAGAGGAGGGGCTAAAGATACAGATTCGGGAGCCACTGGCAGAAAAGAGGTAGCTGAAGCCAGAATTTAGACCACAGAGAGAGAAAAGAGCCAAGGACAGATGCTTGGGAAATACACATTTAAGATGAAGAATAATTGCAAATGAAAAAGTGAAGAAGCTTTTAGAGAGAAAATATATGGTAACAACAATTATGTATCACTTTAAAGCACTTTGAACCTCATACTAACCCTGTGGTATAGGTATAGGTGTAGGTAACATTATCCACATTTTACTGTAGAGGTAACAATATCCCCATTTTACAAATGAACATACTTGAAGAATTAAAGGGCCATAGTCACAGAGTCAATAAAGTTCAGAAACAGACTGTTAGCCCTAGCTGTCCAGAAAATCTCTCTGAAGACAAACGAAGAGAAGCTATCCAGCAAGAAGGACTCTTGTCAAAAGATGAAGATGGGTCAAGCAGGTAGGAGATTGAAGAAAAGGCTATTGGATTTGTCATCTTAAAAAGGTCACTGATGATCCTCGGGAGAGAAGTTTTAGTAGAGAGTAGAGGGGAACTGAGCCTAATTTGAAGGGGTTAATGAAAGCCAGTAAAGAAGTCTAGGAATTGAGTGGGTATAGGTAACTTTTTAAAACATTTACTTTTATTTACATGTAACAATGTCATATATAACATAAGATACAGATTTGTAATAAATTATAATAAATGTGCTTATCTAAGAGAAACAAATTCTCATAGTAACTATGTCCAAAAATATATGCCTCATTCTTTTTTGCCCCTCCTTCTCCATTCTCCTCCAGATAAAGGAGGGCAATATGATATAGGTTGTACATATATTATAATATAATGCATATTTCCCTGTTCATCATGTTGTGAGGCATTCACATATTGCTTACATTAGGGAAAAAATCATGGAGGAAACAAAGTGAAGAATGGTATACTTCAATCTGCATTTGGATTCCATCTGTTCCTTCTATGGTGTTGGATATCCTTTTCTGTCATGAGTCCCTTAGAGTTGTCCTGGATCTTTGCCTCATTGATAACAGTTAAGATATTCACAGTTGATGATCATGAATTGTTGTTGTGATTGTGTACATCATTCTCCCCATTCTTCTCACTTCATTTTGTATTGCTTTATATGCCTTTCCAGGTTTTTTTTTGTGATCATCTTGTTTGTCATTTGTTATGGCACAAAAGTATTCCATTATAATCATATGCCATGACTTAGTTAGCCATTCCCCAATTGATGGACATCTGTTCAGTTTCCAGTTCTTTGCCATAACAAAAAAAGCTTCTATAAATAAAAATATTTTAGAATATATAGTTTCTTTTCCTTTTTCCTTGATTACCTTAGGAAATAAACCTAATAGTGGTATTACTGGGTTAAAAGGTATATACAGTTTTATAACTCTATGAGTATAATTTCAGATTGCCCTTCAAAATGGTTGGATCCATTCACAGGTCCACCAATAATGTATTAGTGTCCTAATTTTTCCATATCCCTTCCAACATTAGTTATTTTGCTTTTTATTATTTTAGCTAATATGATAGATGAGAGATGATATCTCAGAGTTGTTTTGACTTGCATTTCTCTAATCAATAATGATGTAGAGCATTTTTCATAGTTACATCTATATCTATATCTATATCTGGCATTCCTTTCTTAATAAAAACCTATCTGTTCATATCTTTTGACCATTTAACAATTCCAGAATAACTCATATTCTTATACATTTGACTACATTCTCCATATATTTTAGATATTAGCCCTCTATCCAAGAAATTATCTATAAATATTTTACCCCATTTATTGCTTTACATCTAATCTTGGCTACATTAGTTTTATTTGTAAAAAAAAAAGTCTTTTCAATTTAATGTATTCAAAATTATAAATTTTAGGCAACTTTTTAAAGAAGCTTAACAATGAATAAGGAAAAAGATGGGAACAGTAGCTGAATTGTACAGAAAGGTGAGGGGAAGATCTTTTTAGATTGGAAAATGTTTGCAGGTACACCTTCTGGAGCCATTGAAGGGAGTGATTGAATATGCATTAAGAATGAGAGGAAGACTACTTCAATAAAGACTAGGGGATAATGGGAACAAGGGTATAGGATTAGCCCTTAGTTAATATTAAAGATTATTCTTAATGTCTTAAGGGAAGAAACAATAATAATGCTGAATATAGACGAGGAGCTGAGGAAGATCATGTTGGATGGCCTCAATGTTCTGAATTAAAATGTTGACGACATGTTTATATTGCAACATATATGCTAAACTATGGATGTAGACATGTGTAGCAATAGAGATCTGGTTTGGAACTGGGGAGACTTAAATATATATAATCTCTTCCCTGAAAATTAGTAGTCATATAACCCTAGGCAAGTCTCTTAAACTCTATTTTCATGAGGCAGCTCTCTAATACCTACCTACTAAGTAAAAAAAGGGATTGGGATCAGTAGAGAGAGTACTCAATGCTGAAGATGGTAAAGATATTTCCTGTACATGCCAATTTATTTTATCTCTTTATTTTCCCAATTATTTTCAGCAATTCATATACATGTAAACTACTACCATTTGGTAGTACTATCAGATTACTAGCATTTGGCCTACTAAAATACTCAATAGTCTAGTAACTGGGAGATCTTCTTAAAATGAAATTCCCAGGCTGATGTGGCAGAACTAGTTTTTGATGTTTTTTTTTTCTTAAAGAAATCCATAATCATAGCAAATACTATAAGAAAAAGAAATAAATTTACTCTAGCAAAGTAAGCAAATTGTTCTGTATTGTAGTAAACCTTAAAAATAATGTTTATGGGTCACATTAGCTACATACTGGCATGCAGAAGAGAAATCATAGTCTAAATTTATATATAGTAATTGTTTATGTAAATGTTTATTGTAGTTTGGGTAGTGACTCATTTTAGTCTGTGACCTTTGATTGATGGGATGGGTTACTGCTTGAAAGTTAGAGATGCAATAAAAATAAAATGTTAGTTTGGGATTTTTTCAACTCTATCGCAGATAGAAAAACCAGAGATTGTTGTTATTATTTAATTTTATTATTTTATTTCTTTGTAGCAGGCTAACTACACTTTTTTTTCTCAAGGAACATTAAGCAAGAAATGTGATAGTTCATTCTTTTAATACTTAAAAAAAATGTATCAGGGGGCAGCTGGGTGGCTCAGTGGATTGAGAGTCAGGCCTAGAGACGGGAGGTCCTGGGTTCAAATATGACCTCAAACGCTTCCCAGCTGTGTGACCCTGGGCAAGTCACTTAACTCCCATTGCCTAGCCCTTACCACTCTTCTGCCTTGGAGCCAATACACAATATTGACTCTAAGACAGAAGGTAAGAGTTTAAAAAAAATGTATCATAGACTCAGCCAAAAAGAACCTTACAGGCCATCAAGTCCAACTGTCTAATTTTACAGAAGAAGAAAATGAGTCACAGAGAATTTAAGTGACTTAATCAAGGTTACACAGTTAAGAAGGTTCTGAGATAAGATACAAACCCATTTTACTGGGTATGAATTCCAATGCTTTATTGGCTATACCATGTTGCCTCTGAAACTTAAGATAAAAAAGAAAGACCATGGTAGGTGGGCAAAATCTTTTTTTCCTACAGTAGTGTGTGTGGGGAGAGGGAGAGTGTGTGTGTGTGTGTGTGTGTGTGTGATGTCTCTATTTTACTAAAGTCCTCTTCCAGTATCTTATTAGAATGAATGAAGATAACCTTACATGCCAAACTCCTTGAGAGAGTAGGGACTGTCTTTTGCTTCTGTGTGTCCCCTGTGCTTAGCATAGCTCCTGGCACATAGTAGGCACTTAATAAATGCTAACTGATTGACTGATTTTGGCAGACAGTTCAGGCTCCTGAAGGTCTTTCAGAGATGAAAAGTCTTTAAGGTCCTGGTTCAGCAATAGATTATGAGTTTATCATGTGATGATCACCTTTTTTAAATTCCAAAAAGCTCATCATCCTGATGGCCACCAGGTGATTTATTGCTTTTTGACCACAAAAACTCATAAAGATCTTCTGCTAAGGCCCAGAGGGATTGAAATTTACATCATTTAGAGCAAGTATTCTTAGTGATGAAATCTCTCCTCTTTTGAAATATTGATATATTTGTGGATGAAAATTATGCATGGTACAGGAAGGAAATGGTTTATTTCATTTTATTTAAACCTTTGCCTTCTGTCTCTGAATTGATATTAAGTATTGAGTTCAAGACAGAGGAGCAGTAAGGGCTAGACAACTGGGATTAAGTGACTTGCCCGGGTCACGCAGCCAGGAAGTTTCTGAGGTCAGAATTGAACCCAGGATCTCCAGTCTCCAGTTCTGACACTCTATTCACTAAGCCATCTTGCTGTCCCAGGGGATTATTTTAAAACCATGTCTTGATGGGATAGCTGTATGGCGCAATTAGCAAATAACTTCCCATGTGTAAATCTATGAAAATAGGATAAAAAGCAGCAACACAAATAAACATTTATTAAGAACATAGCATCTCAAGTTCTTTGTGAACCCCAAAGAACTACATACATGCTGATAATATTATTAGCATATGCTAGGCACTATGCTAGTTACTGGAGATACAAAGGCAAAAATAAAAGCCCCTGCCTTCATGAAACTTGCATTCTCTTGGGGAAAATAACAGGTAACCAAAGCTCTATCATAATGTTTTATGAACCTAATACCTCAGTTACTCAGGGAAGAACTCAATATCGGTCAAATGTAACAATAATCTGGTAGCAATTAGACATAGACCAATATCATAATCCTATTTCAAGATAAGTTCCAAATGGATACATGACTTAGATTTAAAATGTCACATCTAAATCAAATTAGAGGAGCAAGGAAAAAAAAAAACCACCTTTCAGATCTATGGACAGGGGGAAAATAGTTGGTGAAAGAGCATATCATATAAGAGAAAATGGAAATTTCACTTACATGAGATTAAGAAGTTTCTCTACAATTCAATGTAGAAAAAATTAGAATAGAAATAGATACCTGAAAAAAAAAAACATCTCTACACCAAGTGTCTCTGAGAAAGGTCTCATTTCCAAAACATGATAAGTAATTGATTTAAATTTGTAAGACTAAGAACTATTCCCAAAAGATAAATGGTCAAGTGATATGAAAGGAAGTTTTCTAAGGAAGAAATTGAAGTTATCAACATAAAATCAAAGAATTCTCTGAATCACTACTGATTAGAGAAATGCATTTAAAGCAACTTTTAGATTCTATTTTACACTTATCAGTAGTGTGGTAGAGTGGCAAAGATGACAGAAGAGTAAAAAAGACATGTTGGAGGAACTGTTGAAAAACAGGCACACTCATGCACTGTTGCATAAACTGTAAATTGGTTCAAACATTCTGGAAAAACAATTTGAAATCAAGAACAGAAAACCCTCAAAACATGCATTATCTCTTCACCCATTCAGAACAATATTAAACTTATACCTGAAAGAAACCAGAATATGTATGAAAATATTTATAGTGGGGGCACCTGGGTAGCTCAGTGGATTGAAAGCCAGGCTTAGAGAGAGGAGGTCGGTCATAGGTTCAAATCTGGCCTCAGACACGTCCCAGCTGTGTGACTCTGGGCAAGTCACTTAACCCCCATTGCCTAGCCCTTACCACTCTTCTGCCTTGCAACCAATACACAGTATTGATTCCAAGATGGAAGGAAAAGGTTTAAATACATACATACATACATACATACATACATATATCTATATCTATATCTATATCTATATCTATATATATGTATATTGTTCATTATGTGGTAGCCAAAAATTGGAAACTTGTGGCATGCACTTCTGGAAAATGGCTAAATTGTGGTATATGATGAATTATAATGGAATATTATTATGCCATAAAAACTAATAAAATGGACAATTTTAGAAGAAACTGAGAAAACCTGTATTAACTGATACAGAGGAAATGACCAGACCTAGAACACTTTTTATAATATTAACATTCTAGAGAAAAAGAATTTCAATGACTAGAACATTGATCAATGCAATAATGAAGTTTAAGTCTGAAGGAATAAGGAGGCAGCTGGATGGTACAATGAATAGAGCACCAGTCCTAGAGTCATTAAGAATTGAATTCAAATCCAGTCTCAGATACTTACTAGCTATGTGACCCTAGGCAGGTCATTTTGCATCTATTTGCCTCAGTTTATAAAAAGGGTTGACCTGAGGGATGAAATGAGATAATAATTGTAAAGTACTTTGCCCAGTATCTCAGGCACATAACAAGTCTTTTTGTTACCATTTATAATTAATAAAGTATTCCACTCATCAACAGACAGAGAGGTGATAAATTTAAAATGAAGAAACAAGCATTTTAAGCTATGGATAATGTAGTAATTTGTTTTGCAGTATAGAAGGATATATGTTGAAGGATTGTGTTTTTTCATTAATTTGCTTAATGGAGTTTAATGAGAGGGACAGATTAATTTAAAACTATTGTTACTAGAAAAAAATTAAAGCAACTTAAAAAATAGAGGAGTCTGTGTTTTATCCTTGAAGCAATAGGGAACCACTAGAGATTTTTGAGCTGAGTGACAAGCAGAATTGGTTAGAAATGTGCTTTAAGAATGTCACTTTGCTGGGGCAGCTGGGTAGCTCAGTGGATTGAGAGCCAGGTCTAGAGACTGGAGGTTCTAGGTTCAAATTTGGCCTCAGACACTTCCCAGCTGTGTGACCCTGGGCAAGTCACTTGACCCCCATTGCCTATCCCTTACCACTCTTCTGCCTTGGAGCCAATACACAGTATTGACTCCAAGATGGAAGGTCAGGGTTTAAAAAAAAAAAAGAATATCACTTTGAGAGTTTTGTGAAGAAGTGATTATAAAGAGTAGAGTCAAAACAGTATGCATATTTCAGCTTCTAATTACCAGGTAATTATAGGTGAAAATAATTTATTTATTGGTAAAAAAGAAATAGTACTTAATGAAAAATTTTCCACTGGATGTATTTTCAATTTCTAGGTCTATAACCACTAAAAGTATTGAAGGTTAAGATTAACAAGCCTTTTCTGATTTAGGGGGAAAATGAATGAATCAATTTCCTTTCTAATTGTTCAGTCTAATAGATAGAGGACTATTACATCTTTCTTTTTTCTTTTTGTATCCAATTCCTCTTTCCAGGCAAAATTAAAAAAAAACAAAACCCGCCTGGGGTTTGATTTTCAATGTCTTTCCACATTCTTCTGGTTTCCAAAGTCTCATTCTTATATGTGTTTTTTTTTTTTACAGTATTTCAAACAATATGGAGAAATAAAGTCTAGATTTGAGCAGAAATTCTTCAGTTTTAAAGAGGATTCAGAGACTTTAGTGTATAGACAGTGAAATTATCTCAATAGAGTTTGATGATCTGGACTTCATGCTGACAGTTCCAGGGTCAAGCTGAGAAAATTTGGACATTCCTACTTGCTCTGATCTATGGTTTCAAGGAAAATGTTTCACTACATGTATCCTGTGAGACATAGATTTTTTTTCTTAATAGAGGCTATCTTTTATGAGTTCCCTCTTCTCCCCCTAGTCCATACTTCAAATCAATCAATCAGTCAATCTTACAAGTATTTATTAAGCATCGACCATGAGCTAAAAGCCAAAAATGACTAAGCTGGTGGGGAAAGACTAGACTCTGTGAGTTGTTCAGGTAGGAAGGTTTTTGATGAAAGAAATACCAGTTAAACAATACTACAAACTATATTTTAACTTTGAGGAGAATATGGGGGGGGTGCACGACAGGTTATTGCTTGATGTTTTATATATTCGTTAATGTATACTTATGAAATCTTTTAAAACATTTTTTAATGATATAGGAAATAAATAGCTATTTTATACTTAATACCTATTTTGCACATTGAGTTCCTTTTGTAAAAGCATTCTTCTTAATTCCTTTAGAGGAAACTCTAGACAGGAGTTTTATTAAAGAGATTTTTCTTGGATTTCTGAAATGGTGATAAGTCAAACATTGTAAGAAAAGCTTCACTACCTCCACTTTGGGGGGTAAAACTGCCCCTAAGATGAATACAGGTCTGTTTGAGCCCAGAGCCAGAGCCTCTTAGGGGTTTAGGTTCTTGTCTTGGGTCACTAGGTATATACTTAATATGTTCAATTTTGAATTATAATTCTTAGTGTATTCATTATATCCCCATATTAGATTATAATTTTCCTGAGGTGAGAGACTAGTTTTCTTACTCAGTGAATGCTACAATATTTTTATATAATAAACATCTAGTAAATATTACTTTTAATAATTTAATATGTAGAATTGAATTAATGCATGCAGAACATCTCTCCATGCCTTTCATACACAAGAGAAGCAGCGTCGTGGTGAAATATACAGCATGGACATGGCTATTAACATATAAACCCATTAGTGCTTGAGGATCCTTGAAAATAAGAGTTTCCAATCTACTCTCAGTCGTCCTTATGACAAAGGAAAGGCTCATTGTGCAGGTGGCAGCCAAGAGAAAGACCATTTGTGAAAGCTTGATGACTAGAACTGAAGCATATGTGTGTGAACAGAATGGACTAGCTGTCCATAATCCACATGTGGAATTCTAGCTCAGTCCTTTATAGCCATAACTCTTATGCTGCTCTCTGTAAAGATGGTTTCTTTTTTTTTTTGCGGAGAAATTAGGCAAATATCTTTACCATCTCTTCATTTTAAATTCTGGCCAGCTAATTTATGAAATTTTAACATAGATATAGGCAGAATCTATACCCGAGATGAAATGGATATGGTCAAGGATTTTAATCCTGTCTGACTATTCCCTTGTCTTTGCCTTTATTCTTCCTCTTCATTTACTCTGGGTGAGGAAAAAATGTAGCTATGGAAGGCATCATGCTTCTTTCTCAGAAAAGTTCTAATGTGATGCTCTTTCCAGGTTTTTTTTTTTTATCTTCTCCCCTCAAATGGACACAGATGCTCTATTCTCATCAGTTGCCATGTTCTCAGAAAGAGAGAAAAAAATTGCTGATAATATGGGTAACCTTCAGTGTAGGCATGCATAAAAATTTACTGAAAATCAGGTTGTGGTACACATTCTTATTTTAGATTTGCCCCTGTTAACATCTTTTAAATAAACAGGTGCATACACTTCCCCAAGCTGTCACTGTTGTTTACCCAGTCTGTACACTTATAAATCTACTGATGGAATAGGCCCAACCAGCTTAAGGTTTTACTTTCATAAATCAGTGCCTTGAAGTTTTGATGAAAAGACTTTCTTAAAGTCTAACCCAGCTTGGTTGTTAGAATATGAGCATCCCTATCAAAGATACTGCAAGAGTATCACATTTGTATGTTAATTTTAATTCAATAAATAGGCAAAATTATTATTAATAATAGCACTCAGCTTTCAGATAGTTCTTTTCATGTTCAAAGTGCTTGACAAACATTAATTAAATCACTGACAGTCAAATTAGATAAATATGTTCTCTGTATGTGCATAGACGTACCTTTCATACACACAATCTTACAAATCACATCACCACAGATCAAACATTTCTTGCCATCTGAACCTGGTTGGCTAACACTGATTGCAGGCAACAGATAATTACTATGGGAGATAATCATGAGAAGAGATTATGTAATCTCTCTCTCTCTCTCTCTCTCTCTCTCTCTCTGTCTCTGTCTCTCTTACTCTCTCTTTATCTCTTTCTCTCTGTCTGTCTGTCTCTCTCTCTCTGTCTCTGTCTTTCTTTGTCTCTGTCTCTGTCTCTCTCTGGCTCTGTCTCTCTCTCTGTCTCTCTCTCTCTGTCTCTCTCTCTCTCTGTCTGTCTCTGTCTCTGTCTCTCTCTCTAACTCAAATTCCTCCCATATGAAAGGCATTGGGTGAGCAAACTCCTATAGACCAGAAGATACAGTCTGTAGTGACAGGGTGTTACAGAGCTGACATAGGTCAACACTCTCTTAAAGAGATCATCTCCTAAGTAGAGAGCATCAGTTCTTCATGGGCTATTGTATTCTCTGCCCTTCAACTAGGACCAATAGCAAAAGGGTTTTTTAAAGCCAAATATGGTGATGATTTCAGCAATGTGGTATTTGTTGACTAAAGTTAATAACCTCTGGTCATTACTGACTAGAGAATCATTCAGGGCAGCAAGCTGAATATATTAGGTTACTTGATTCTTCTTTAAAAAACGTTTTTTATGGTGACTTTTTAAAAACATTGTCACTAGTCAATGACTTTTCCTCCTCTCTGATCCCCAGGATACTTCCCAATAGCTAATGAAAGAAAATAATATATTGTCCATATCTGACAAGGCATGCCACAGTTTGCACCTATCATTCACCACCTCTTTGCCAAAAGCAGGGAAACATGCTTTGCTATCAGTTGTATGGTTCTTTTTTTCTGATCGATTCACATACTTTTCATTTGAATGGCATGAACATTTCTTAAACCAGATCATGAGGCTGTGTCTTCTTATGGGAGCCTACTCTTAATAGATTCCAAACCCAAAAAGAATCATAAAATAATTCTACATTTCAGGGAAACTTTAACCATTTGGGGACTTTTTATATTCTTTGTTTGGGGTGGCTTCAAAAGACCTTTCCAGCTCTAAGTTTTATACTTGAATACATGGTCCCTTAGGAAGTGTTCTTTACTGATTATTATGAGCTGTTAGGCAGCCTTGAGGCATAATGGAAAGAGAGCTGATTAGGGAGTAAGGAAGATCTGAGTTCAAATCCAGCATCTAACACATAGTAGCTGCATGATCATATGGAAGTCACAAATTCCCTGAATCTCAATTTCCTATTCTATAAAATTGTGATGATAATGGTGCCTACCTCATACGGTTCTTGGGAAGATCAAATGAGGTAATGTATTTAAAACACTTCACAAAGCTTTAAAGTGTCATATAAATATTGTCTATAAATGTACTTTAGGTGCATGTTTGGAGCTCAGGATAAACATCAGAGCTAAAGGTAAAGCTTTGAGTATCACTACCGTTGAGATGATAATTGAAATTGTAACAGTGGATGAAATTGTTCAGGGAGAGAATGTGGATAAGGAAGAGAGATGAGGTCAGAACTTTGGAGCAGGAATAGAATGAGAAGCCAACAATAGAGACATAGGAGGAATGGTCATAGACAAGGAAGAGAAATCAGATAGGCTGGTGTCTCAGAAGCCAAGAATGGAGAGAATAACATACAGAAGGGGGTGGACAGCTGTTTGAATTTTCCCTTTCCTTATACCAGGACTCGTGTTTGCCAGGTTGAACTCTTGTCTGGCTAGAGGAAAGAATATCTGATAACTGGAAAAAGTACCTCAACTAGGGTGTGTCTTTTTCAAACTACAAAGAAACATGGGAACATTGTGACTATGAAGGGGATTTTCTATTGCTAAATTAATTCTGGCTCTGGTTTGCATGCTCCTGGCAAATAGTCTATGGGGAAGTAGTCTGGATTAGAGTGGGGAAAGGTGAAAGAATAATTCCTTTAATATACTAAAAAGCACCCAAGATTTTATTTTAAAAGTGTTCTTGTGGATCCAGAAAATAAGGGAGAATAACAGAGTTGACTATAGTTTTAAATTATTTAATAAGAAAATGGTTATAATTTTAAAGGTTGAGCAAAGAAAATTCATGTTTCAGATTCTTTTGATGGTTGTACAAGTTTGAAGTAACTCTTATGGTCAAAGTATATTACCTTCATTTCCTTTCCACTAATTTTTTTCTTAATCCCCTATAATCTGATTTTCATCCCCTCAACTCTTCTTTTGAAGATTACAAAGGACCCAGTTGCTTCTTGATAAAGCCACTGACTTTTTTCTTCATCAATGTTCTTTACTTTTCTGTTCCATTAAATGCTGTTGATCTTCTGTCCTTAAAAAATTCCTTTTTCTTGGTTTTTTTATGACACTATTTTGTTCATTTAGTTTTCTTCTTACCTCTCCTATTGCTCTTTTTCTGATTCCTTGCTTGATTCATCCCCTCATTCTTTACCTCCAATTTTCCCAATGACGATACTTGGCCCTCTGTTCTTTATTTTTATATAGTTTGTCTTCATTCAGTCAATAAGCACTCACCAACTGTTTACTATATGCAGGGTAGACTGCAGTAATTTGTTTTTTTTCTCTTTTTTTCCCTTAAAAAGGCATTTAAAAAATATATTAAACTAGGTAAATTTTACTCAGATGCCACTTGGCTGGAGCAAATTAACAAAAAAAAATCATAAAATAAATATATTTTTGGTTTAAAAAAAGAAAGAAAAGTGATCCTATACATTGAATATCTGTTCCTAACTTGATAGCACTGCTTCCAGGGAATAAGTCCAGTTAGATGGAGGAGTTGCATGGGGATGATGGGAGGAGTGTGGAACCCTGGAACTGTGGGTGAGGAAGAGAGGGAAGAGAAGGAAGAGAGGAAGGTCAAGAAAGGGATGGTGAGGAGAAGTCAATAAGCATCTCACCAACTGTTTACTAAGTGCAAAGTAGACTGCTGGGTAGCACAATGCTGGGTGCACAATGGATAGAGCACTAGGTTGGGATTTAGGAAGGCTCAAGTTCCTGAATTCAAATCTAGCCACACACTCTAGTTGTGTGACCCTGGGCAAGTCACTTTAATCCTATTTGTCTCAGTTCCTTATCTGTAAATGAGCTGGAAAGAAGGAAATGCCAAACCACTCTAGTATCTCTGCCAAGAAAACCCCAAATGGAGTCACAAAGAGTCAGACACAACTGAGAAATTAAAAACAGCAACAATATATGCAAAGCCCTGTTCAAGATTCTGGAAATGTAATGAGAAAAACCAAAGGTCTGTTTGACCTCAAGAAGCTTATATGGGGTGTGGGGGGAGACATCAAGTACTTAAGTACAAATTAAATACAAAATGAGGGCCAAGTAATTTGTAGTAGGATGGCAATAGCAACTGGAGGGAAAATGAGAATAGACTTCCTGTATAAAATGACTCAAGCTAAACTGTGAAGGAAGCTGGGGATTCTTAGAAGCAGAGGTACCTATTGCTATGGTAGATACAAGATAGAATGGTTTGTACAGGGAAGAGCAAGTAAGCCTACTTGGCTACAATATAGCATTTTTGACAGAGAATATCCAAAAAGACTTTTAAAAGCCAGAGGAGGAGCAGCTAGGTAGTGCAGTGAACAGAGTGCTAGTTGGGAGGTCCTGGGTTCAAATGACCTCAGCTACTTCCTAGTTGAGTGACCCTGAGCAAGTCACTTAATCCCAGTTGCCTAGCCCTTAATGCTCTTTTGCCCTGGAACTGATACTCCGTATAGATTCTAAGACAGAAGATGGGGGTTAAAAAAAAAAAAGCCAAAGGAGTTGTATATTGCTTAAAAGAGAGGTTTTTCGCTTCTCTGGTAGGAGAGTAGCCCTGTCAGTTTTGTGTTTTAGTAATAACCCATGGATATCTCATTTATTCTCAAGGCTTTAGTCTCTGGGTCACAACTTTTTAGCTCCAATCTTGTTTATTGTTTAAAAATGTTGGTCTGAATCTATACATGCTTGTTGGACATGAATGTCTTCTACCACACCAAATCTGGCATGTTCAAAATGATAGCTTTTTTACTTGACATGTTCCCTCCCTATCTGAGAATGGCAACAACAGGTTCAAAATCTTGGAAGTCAGCTAATTTATTTATCTCAGTTCATTACCAGATCTTGTTTTCTTTTTTTTTTTAAATCATTTTTCCCCCCTCAGATTACATGGCAATAAATTTTTTGACAATTGTTTTCTGGCATTTTCAATCCAGCTTCCCCCTTTCCCTCCCCAAGAAAGTAAATTATATGATATAGATTGTACATGTTATCCTACAGTACATATTTCTATGTTTATCATGTTGTGAAAGAAGAAACATATCGCTTACATGAGAGAAAAATTCATGGAGAAAATAAAGTAAAGAATGGTGTGCTCAATTCAGACTCTTGTCAGTTCCTTCTCTGGCATGGAGAGCCTTTTTGTCAGGAGTCCCTTGGTGTTGTCCCAGCTCTTTGCAGGTTGATAATAATTAAGTTATTCACAGTTAATCATCACATGCTATTATTACTGCATACAGTGTTTTTCTGGTTCTGCTCCCTTCACTTTGCATCATTTCTTTTTAAGTCTTGTTCAAAGAGGCCCTTTTCCCCTATCTTTGATCTCTTTGGCTTAGAGACCTAGTAGTGGTATTGCTGGGTCAAAGGTATATGGTTCCAGAATATTCTTTACTTGGCTTTTAGAATCTGTTTCCATTTCACTAATACAACTTCATCTCTCAATACTCTGCAGTAAGCAGACTGTTGGGTTTGTCTAATTAGGTTCATCTTGTCTTTGCTTTGTACTTGCTCCCATCTCTCCAATTTTACTCATGTGGTTTCTCTCTGGCTTCAATTTTCCATTCTGTGCCTGCAAATCTTAGCTATTTTTCATTGATCTCACCTGTTCCATCCTTGTCTTTATGGGTCTCTTTCACTCATTCACCAATTTCTAAATACTGAACTTCAACATTTAACATGTAACTTGTCATATTATTACTTGTTTCAACTGTATTAAAGCAGCTTTATCTTCCTAACTAGATGTCTTCTAGTTCTGTCTTTCACAGCAAGCGCTCAATAAACTTTTGATTTAGATAACATGACCAATGTGTCTTAATATCATCAGGGTTGGGATGAGAATGAAAAATGAGTCGAGAACATATAGGAGTAAAGGGAGATTCCCAACCGCCCCTGCCCTGTTTTCTTTTAAGTGACCTCATTACAATTTACTGTGGAAGGGGTAATTAAGATGTTGTTCCACTTCAGGTTAAGCTTCTAAAAAAAATATGACATTGTGTAGTAAAAGAAAAATGATGTAGGGGAAAGAACATTGGACCAGGAGTCAAAATGCCTGGAGTCTAGATCAATCTTTGCCACTAATTAGATGCCCAATCATGGCCAAGCTCCTTATCTGCTCTGGGCCTATTTTCTTATTTGTAAATGATCTCTAAAATTTCTTCCAACTTAAAAAAATTTTATGACTGTGTAGTTAGGTCCATCTGTTGTGTCAAAATTTGGAGTCAGTTTTATCTCCTTGATATACTTTAATCCTTTATTCAATGCATTCCTTATTCTCTCACAATATGTCTCAATTCATCCCCTTCCTTTCAGGTTTTTTGCCTCCATCCTATCCAGGTCCTTTGGAACCTCATACCCAGGGGACAGTGTCCTTGTTACTAGGATCTCCCTTTTCCAACTCCATCTCCACATCACTTTCCTCTTTGCCTTTCTGAAACAAATGCTTTTTCATCCTGTCACTCACCTGATTCAGAAACTTTATTTTCTTTTGTCCATCTGACCAAGTCTAAATTCCTAAGCATGACCTTCAAGGCAACCAACTAGATATCCTGTAGTCCTCCTTCAAAGCCAGCTGAGCTCAAATGCTGCCTCCTCTGTGAAGAATTTTCCTGGTCCCTCTTCTTTTCCTCAGCAAGAAGGGATCACATAGCACTCTGCATTCTTCCATACTCATTTATTTGTATCATATTAATCATGTGCCTGTCTTACTTCTCTACTGTTCCTCAAGGACAGGGACAAAATTAATTTATCTTTGCTTTTACCTAGGCCCTCCCTCAACATCACATTAATGAACTGGAAAGAACCCTTACACATCTCACTTTACAGATGAAAAAACTGAGGCCTATAGAGGAAAGGGAATACGATATCCTGAGTTTTATGCATTCAAAATTGACAGAAAAAAATCAGTGAAATTCAGCTTAAGAAGTAACATAAACTTCCATGTTATGAAAATTCCAAAAGCATACTGACAGAAGCAGTTAGGTGATTCAGTGGAGAGAGATCCAGTCCTGCAGATGCGGAGGTCCTGGGTTCCAATTAGACTATGTGACTCTGGGAAAGTCACTTAACCCCAACTGCCTAGCCCTTTTGCAAAAGCAAGATTCCAAGACTGAAGGTAAGGGTTTGAAAAAAAAAATAGTGTGCCATGGGTTCACCACCACAGTAAGTAAAGAGAAGAAAAAGAAATAGGCTATGAATCAAAAGATCATCCGTTCTAGTACTGCTATTGATTTGCAAGATATAGTGAAGAGAGCTTGATTTATTTAGAGTTAGAACTGGTTTTTGAAATTGTACATATATACAAACACTGACACATACACATATATGGGTTTTGAGTGGTTATAGATTTATTAAATAATTTTTTCTCCCCCTTATTTGGTGTCATTTTGTTGGGTTAGTTTAGATGTTAGATATCTATCAATCATTTGTCTATCTATTCAAGACCATCAATTATCTATTTAATTTAATCCACTTTCAAGTTTCAACACTTTTAGCCAGACTTCTCATCCTTTTTTTTCAGCTTTTTATTTTATCATCTGCAAAATTATAGCACTGTACTAGTATCTACTAAACCATTTCAAAGGTTCAATACTGAATCTTTTAATTACATTTTCACTTTATATATCACACATATATAATATAATATATAATCACATATAATCACTTTTCATTTGGGAAATGGGGATAACCCTTCCTAATTTATTCCACAAGGATGTTGTCAAGATTCTTTCTTGGGGAAAGGAAAACATCCTCCCTAAAATTAGTAAAGACATCAGTTGAATAACAAAATGGCCCCTGATGGGGGGCTCGATTGCTACTAACCAGTAGGCAAACCACAAAAAGGCTATGAAAAAGATGTAAATCTAAGGGTCAAAAAAGAGGTACCTGGACTGAAAACAAACAAAAAAGAAAAATGAGGACAAGAGAGGAGTGAACAGGGCCAGGAAGAAGTAGTCAGAAGAGAGGGGCCTGGGAGAATTTATGTTTGGCAGGTTAAAACAAAACTGTCAGTAGTGGACCTGGAGGAGGTGGGGAGGAAAGCTTTGGGATTATTCCGAAGGGAGTGATTAAGAGGAGATTTTTTATGGAACAATTGGAAAGCCAACCTAGAAGGAGATTGGGAGGAGTGGAGGGAGAGAAGGAAAAACCTGGAGAGGACAAGAAGAGGAAAAGTGAGAGAGAAGAGTGAGGCGGGGGCTCTTCGGAGGAAACCCGGGAGACCAGAGAGGTCTGAGGGCCGAGTGGGTGTGAGAAAGGAAAAAAGGTTGAGTTGGATGGAAAGAAGCAGTGGGGAGAGCAGCTGAGGAAGTTAGGAAGGTGAGTGGGAGGGAGGTCAACAGGCAGAGGCGGGGGTGACCGAGGCAGCCCGCTAGGGAGAGAGGTAAGAGGCGGGCGGGGAGACGAGAGAGGAAAGAAGAGAGGAAAGAAGAGAGGAGGGGCCGGGCCGGAGCTAGGCTGGAGGGAGGAGAGGCGGAGCCTCTTCCGTACGTGCCAGGAGGCTGCGGCGCGGGCAATGGGGGGGGGGGGAGTAGCTAGGAGGGGAGGGGGGAGCCTCGGCGTCGGCGCGTCGCCTTGCTGGGCCGCGGCCGGTGGTCAGGAGGGAGAGAGGAGGAGGAGGAGGAGGAGAAGGAGGAGGAGGTGAGTAGGCTCCGGGCTGGTGGGGGGAAGCTGCGCGGGGCAGTGCGTGCGCGCCGGGATCAGGGCTGGCGACGAGCGGGGGAGGGAACGAAGGAGGATCTGCCCCTCCTCCCCCCTCTCCCTCCCACCTTCCCCTCCCCACGGGAGCGTGGCGGGGCGCGCAGTTTGGAGCTCCCCGAGAGGGGCGCGCCATGGGGGGGGGGGGTTGTAGTGAAGGGGAGGGGGAGGCGGAGCTGGGGCTGTGCGCCACTAATCCCAGGTGCAGAGAGTTGGGGTGGGAGGTGCCGCGTGGGCCCCCCTGCAACTTGCTGCACCCCCCACCTTCTCCATTCAGGGAGGAGGAAAAAAAAGGTTTGCATTTTAACCTCTCCTCCCCCGCCCCTGGCGAATTTGTTTTCTCTTTCATAAATATCTATTTGCAACTTAAAAAATTTTTTTTTTTTGTTTCGGTTTTAAATGTCCCTCTTCCTCCGTCCTTTTCGACACACGCACTTCCCCTGGTTTAAAGCCCGACGGCGGTGCGCTGCTGCCAGCCCAGCCTCCAGCCTCCGCCGGGCTCTTTCCCTCCTCACCCCCACCTCTTGCACCCCTACCCCCACTCTCACTCTCCCGGCCTCTTTGACATTCGCGTGGTTCTAGTAGATTCGGGAGCTTCTGCAGTTGAGCTCCGGCAGCTCCTCTATTGAAATTGTCGCGGGAGCTTCCGCAGCCTCTATTGAAACAGACATAGGAGGTAGGGGTAGCCACTATTGAAATTGTAGCGCTGCTCTGACTACTCTGACTACTACAAGGTTGAAATAGACCCGGAGTAGAGCATTGGGGACCTGGATGGGAAGGTGTGCTCGTGTTTGGGCCGCCCACTCAAACCAAAGTGCCCTGATGGCCTGGCCCGAGGGGCTGGTGATGGGTGGGGTGGGGACCGGAATGGCGGTTTTTTGTTTTGTTTTTTTTTCTTCGAGGCAGGTTGGAAGAAAACCCAGAGCCAATGAGTTTTAAAAGGAGGGGCGCTTCTTTGCCAGACAGTCTGTCTCCCCAAAGATACGTTCTCTCCCAACTCTTGGAGATTCTTGCAGTTACACACCAGGAAACATGTGCCGCCCAATCAATTGACTGGCGACTTGAAGCTCCTCGCTGTAATTTCACTGATTCTCTACTCCACCTGCCCTCCTCTCTCCAGAATTCAAAAGATTTTGCGAACGTCTCATTGTGAGGCCATCACTTTATTTTGATTAGAGATCAGGGAACAGCTTCAGTGAGCAGTGTGCTTTTTATTTTGTTTTTCGTTTTGTTTAAAAAAAAATGTCGTTTCAAGTGCTGCACACAGATAAATCCAATAATGAATGCAAGAGGGAGGGTGAGCTAATAAAGTATTTACCTAACTATCCAACGTGAAGTAGTTTTTCCCCTAATAAATGAAGCATTACGGTTCTTGGAGAATTGCAGAACAGGTCTTGTTTAATTTAAGATAATTCCTAAGCTCACAGCCTTGAGAGAGTCACTAGCTCAAAATGTGGACTTAGTGCCTTTCCCCTTCTACATCACAGTTTGGAAATGAAAACTCCAATTTGTGGTAGTTTTCAATCCTGGGATGGATTCCTGTATTCAACTTCCAACCCCCTAACTCCTCTTAGTTATTTGGTGCCATCCATTAATTTGATTTTAAAGTTTAGCACAGTGGTCAGGTAAAGGAGCTGCAGATTGCAGCTTTATGTTGAAAAGTGGTTCAGTATAATTCAATAGAGCCATTTTATTGGACTCTATTAACCTGTTTAACCTTAAGCCTTAACCATGACAGGAGTTTCATGTAGGAATCCACATGCCAAGTGCAATATTGAATTTTAATTAGAGCATCTTAGGCCTGAAGTAGAATAGATTCTCCTCAGGTCTCACTCCCTCCTCCTTATCCCCTTTAAAAATACATTTTGCTTAAGGTCTTATACTTAATAAATCTGTTTTACTACTGAAAGTGGAGGAATAGAACTTGAATCATAAAATTCTTTTAATAAACTAGAAAGCAGACAAATAGGTAAGCTAAAAACTATATTAGATAAAGTAGAACATTTTTATCTGTAGTACTACCAATCTGAGAAATAATTCAAGACAACTTCTTTACTACCACCTTGAAATCTAAGCACATAATTTATCTTGTAGTAGAACCATAGACTTTTTGGTGCCATTGGGAATGTAGAGATTATTCAGTTCAACCTGCTCATTGTATCCAAGAGGAAACTGGTCCAGAATAGTTAAAGCTACCCAGATATATTGGCAGGAACCTGGCTGTTATCTATATCTGTTTGACTTGATTAGGGTATTAATTAGAAATGGATTGATAGTTAAACCAGAAATTGAATATTTTGACTGAATTATCTGGTTTGATTAACAGCACACGTTAAATCAACCAGTTATACTACACATCTCCAATTTTATTTCTACTTTGTAAATGTAGTTTCTGCTTATTATTTGAACCTAGTTGATGCCACAGATCCAAGTATAAACAGTTTGTATTTTGGAAATGTTTATACTCTGCCAAATTAAACATATCTTTGCCTTTTCAGTGGCAACATGCTATTTTAAGTTGTAATATGGGGTATTTTTGACTTCTTCAAATACTTTTATTTACATTTTTGATTCAGAAATAGTTATTTTATGCCATGAAAGAGTCTTCAAAGTACAGCACCTATCACATAGTATATGCTTAATAGGTGTTGATTAGTTGATTGATTTCAAGGATAGTTCAGTTCTAATGACTAGAATTCATTAGGATGTACAGCAGTCCATGTCAAGGAGTTTATAGTCTTATAGAAGGATAAGGAAGGTAGTTATTTAAATAATTGGTATTGGCCACTGATTACTAAATACAAAATAGATGTCTTGGAAATATGCTATAAGAAATTTAGAAAGAGAAAAAACTTTTATTTGGAAGTCTATAATAGTGATGATAGTTCCTGAATTGGACCTTGACAGTGCTGAACAATTTCAACAGCTGGAGTTGGAGAAACCATTCCTGACTTGGGGTGTGAAGAGGGGTATGGAGCTAAAGGGAAGATGAGGAGAGAGAAATGAGGGATGAAGAGTACAGGTGTACCTTGGAGATATGGTAGGGTTGGTTCCAGACCACCATAATCAAACTAGTCACATGAAGTTGTTTTGGTTTTTCAGTGCATGTAAAAATTATGTTTGGACTCCACTACAGTCTATTAAGTGTGAATTAGTATTATGTCTGAAAAAAAAACTGTACATACCTTAATTAAAAGATACTTTAATGTTAAAAAATGTTAACTATCATTTGAGCCTTCAGCAAGGTGTACTCTTTGCTGGTAGAGGGTCTTGCCTCAATGTTGATGGCTGCTGATTGATCAGGGTAGTTGTTGCTGAAGGTTGGGGTAGCCTTGGCAATTTCAGAAAATGAGACCACTTGAAGTTTGCTTCATGGATTGACTTTTCCTTTCACTTGGACACTCTGAGGGCGTGGTAGGATTATTAACTGACCTAATTTCAATATTGTGTCTCAGGGAATAGGGAGCCCTGAGGAGAAGGGGAGAGAGGTGGAAAATGGCTAGTTCCTGGAACAATCAGAACACACATAACATTTATCAATTAAGTTTGCTGCCTTATTATGGCTGCAGTTTTTAGGGCCTCCAAACAATAATGATAACATAAAAGACCACTGATCACAGATTGCCCTAACAGATATAATAATAGTGAATAAAAATGTGAAATATTGTGAAAATTACCAAAGTGTGACATAGAGACATGGTGTGAACACATGCTGTTGGGAAAATGGCACCAATAGACAGATTTACTTGAAACTTTGAATTTTGTAAAAAACACAATATTTTTGAAGTGCAGTAAAATGAAGCACAGGAAAAAAAGTGTGAAGGTGGTCAAATTCGACTTGAGTGTCTATTTCCAAATCTTCCTTTTTATACTTATGGATTCATCCCTACCCTTCACACTTCAAGTAAATCATACAGCCTTTTACTTCACTTGGAAAGAATTGGTGGCCTCATTTCATTTGACTTTGGCACCCACTGTTCTGAGCCAATCTCCTCATTTTACAAATGAGGTAACTAGAAGCCAGAGAGGTTGTACAAGTAGTAAGTGGCAGAGTTAGAATTCAAACCCAGATTCTCCTCCCCTCACCCTTAACACCTCCCACAACCCTTTCTATTGCACCAGGTCCCCGCCCTTCTTACCCTTTCTTTGGCTGTGGATACTCTTAACCAAGCTTTATATTTTTTCAATTAAAACTTTAATGTCAAAGACCTCACCTTGCTACTTAACCTCTCTAATCACCTCTCTTCCTTTCTTTTTTACTGGTTCCTTATCCTCCTCTCAACTTTTTTAAGTGTTGCTGTTTTATAAGATCGAGTTCTTTTCACCTTTTTGCCCTGTTCCTTGTCAGTATCATGAATTCCTACATCCTCAACTAACTTGTTTGTAGAAATGATTACCAAACCCATCTTTGTGCATGAAAGGCCTTCCTTCTTTTTACATGTTAAATTCAAAATTAAAAATATGCTAAATTCTTATGCATTCTTTAAAACTTAACATAAGTATCATCTCCTTCATGAGATTTTCTTTCACCAAAACTTGTTTGGTAATAATCTTCCCTTTAGAGCTTCACATTTTATAACTTTTTAAGGTACTTGTAATATTGTTTATTTGAGATACTTGTAAAACATTTTGAACAGTATCCTGTACATAGTACATACTTAATAATGTATCTTCCTTCCCTATTCTGTTTATGCTTGTGACTTACCCCACTGACTAGCAGGCAGGATTTGAAACTAGACAAATGCTCTGCCATTTCTGGTGCATTTCCCTCCCACTCCCACCCTTACCTGAGGCATTGGTAGTCAATTTAATCTCAGTGATTGAGAATCCAATTTAAGGGATCAATAATCAAATCAACCTTACCCTTGCAACTATGCAGGGAGTAATCATATCATCCCCTATTGGATCCACTTAGAATAAGTTGGAGACTGGCTGTAGTGAAATTCCCTTTTCTGTCCACCTTGCTCACTATTTTCTCATACTCATCCATAGCCTTATCCCTCTGTTGTGTTCTCTAGAACCCTTCTTCCTTTGATCACAAACCAATTGCCATATTAGACAATCTTGATAATTACTTTTTATATATTTTGGTTTTACCAATCAAGCAAATTTATAGAATATTTTTATTTTTTCTCATATAATGTAAACTCAGGCACTTTTTCATTTTATTTTTGGATCTCTAGCATCATTCTGGCATATGTGCTTAATAAATGCTTATCGAATTGAGAAGAATTTGCCTTATTTTTAAGCTTTGTTTTACCCCTGCGTCTTTAGCACAGTGCTCTATTTACATTGTAAGCTGTATGTATAGTAAGTAATACTGAATGAAGTCACATAGAAAGTAGTATAAGTATAGAAAATAATGTCTAATGAATGAATGAAGGGAAAGAGTATGAAGCAAGGCTGAATGATCAATGGCAGAGAGCCTCAAATGGTAGAGTTGGCAATCTATAATATAGAAAATTTTTGGTAGAAGATTGATGTGATCAGAATGCTTCATTTTAAAGGTTACTCAGGCAGCAATTTGAAGGATGGAGTTAAGAGGGGAGAAACATGGGGTCAGGCACATTGGTTAGGAGGCTTCTTTCAGAATGTAGGTGAAAAAGGGGGAACTAGGTTGCAAGAGGAGTAAAAAGGAAGAGATAGATGAGAGTGCAAAGGTAGGCAGGATTTAGCAACTGGATATAGAAAATAAGTAAGAGAAGCGTAATATGAATTTGAGGTTATGAAATTGGTGCCTGAGAGAATAGTGGTGAATGAGATAGAAATAGAGAAACTGGTGTTTTTGCTGGAAAAGGTTAGCCTTTGGGAGTGGGGAAAATGATGGTTTTGGACAAGGTCATCTTGAACTATTGATAGGGATGCAGACATGAAGCAAGCATCTGGAAATGTGAGCCTAGAGTTCTGAAGAAACCTAGGAGGCTGACGTTAGATAGATCTAGGAGTCACTTGCATGGAGATAATATTGGAAGCCATGGGAGTGGGTGACATCATCAGGCAAAGTCTATGTCAGGAGGATAATAATAAGGGGGTAGAAGAAGAGTCTCAGGAGATGAGAAGCTCACAGCAAAGACAGAGAAAGGTAAAAATTCTGATAGAAGTATGTTTACAGTAATGAAATATCCTCATTTGTTTTTAATGTAAGTAAAAAACTGTTGGAAAAGCATTGTTTCCTTTTTAGTTTTATTACTAACATTTGATCTGCCATGCTGAATGTTGGTTTTCTTTAACCAGAAACCACTGTTATATAAGTGAGGGCTTCTAAAAAAGCCTTTTCAGCTTCTTTAAGGAATTTTTTTCCCCTCTTCTTTTCTCAACTGTTCAGCCTGGATCCTTTGTTTATATTTGTTTTTAATTGAGGAAAGTTTTCTAGAATTTCTCTTTGAAAGTACCACTACCACGCCCATTATCCAATAGTTTTTGCAAATCCAAAGAAATACCACCAGGTTGGGTTAACCAAGTTAGTGGAAATTCTGTTTTGTAATCTATGCAGTGCTATATTGAATAATCCAAAAGGAACCTCATGATCAGACTATATTTATTCCTTTTGATTTTCTAATGCAAACTTTATCACTAAATTAAAATACCTGCATTTTTAATATAGAGGAGACTTCAGACCACCAGTTGGTGATTCTTAATCAGTGCTATTCACTTAGTTCAGTGGTAATTGAAGGATTTTAAATATATTACCTTGCATGCTTTAGAAATAGTTCTAGTCTTCTATCCTCTTTTAATTTTGTAGATATCAGTTATTAATACTTATTGGTATGTGCAGATATATATGTGTGTATATATAGCTAGTTATAATTTTGCTTTTACCTACTCACATACATATACACACACACACACACACACACACATATTAGTAGACAAGTCAGAATATAATTTAGACAAAATTTAGCCAAAAAAGGAAAAAAAATATGATGTAAAAATTTAGGCTTCAGATTATGAAAAAAATTAGATTTTTTTTCATTGTTATTGGACTGTGGTAGAGAATTTTTGCCTGAACAGACCATATGTTTAAACAGAGATTCACCAGTCATTTGACAAAAGCATTTGTGTTTCATTTGTTAATGTAGAAAAAGAGATGGAGAACTTTTTAAATTTTACTTTCCTTCAGACTTCAAGACTGTATCTCTTCAATTTTTCTCTACTATGTGATTAATATGTATGCATTATTTTATATTTCTTACACTTAAAAGTTTTATGGCACTATAAAGGATTGAATTTAATGGCCCTATATTTGTTCATTAGTAATTATATACTAAAGAGTAAATTCTCATTAAAAGCACTTAAATGCTTGCTCATAAAAAGAAGAGACCCCCTTTGTTTTGTTTTGTGTTTTACCAATAGGATTCTAGTTATTGAATTGAAGGAAGTCATCAAACTCTTTAGTGGCTTTTTCTTTTAATTTGGTTTCAGAACAGTAGCCATGTATTGAACACCAAAATTGCCAAGTAATGAAAACACTAGGTATTATAAAGAATCTTTGCAACCTTTCTTTTAAACTTTCTCATAATGATTTTTTTTCAAGTATTTTACAACTAAAATTTCTGTGAAACATAGAGTCCTATACTTTAGTGGAAGGACATTTTGAGAAGTGGCCCTTTTATCCTCCTTTAAATGGACAGTTTACTAATTGTGTGGAAGTAAACACTACTCAACTCTAAAAGCAAAATTTCAATTAGCTGAATGAAATGAGGTACATGAAATTAATTCAGATAAGTGAGGGAGTCTTTAATGTAAATGATGCATGTCAAGGGACATGACCTCATTTCTGATTTTTAAGGGCCTTGTTTAGCCTTTGCTATCAGATTGCAATCTTTCTCTTATCTCCCCCCTCCTTTTATCTGTCTTTTTTTTCTCTTCCTACCCTTAGTTCTCTCCCCACCCCTTTCTGAAAGAAGAGATCCAGGCCATTGTATTCTATGATGTATGCAGTTGATCTTTTAGGTGGTAATACACTTGGGTTCCATTTTGTTACCTTTCCTGTTAATCATGTGATTGCTCTTGGTACAAGTATATTTTCACTCACAAATGGAGAATTTGAGTTAGAAGAAACCATCTGATTTGTGACAATACCCTTCTTGATATTCTGGATTAGTAGATTAACCTCTATTTCTGTAATAAGAAAAGTTACCTGAGTGGTTTGCCATTTGTTTCTCTAGCTCATTTTACAGATGAAAAAACTGAGGCAAATGGGCTTAAGAGACTTGTCCAAGGTCACAAAGCTAGTAAATATAAGACATGTATATTAAAAGTAAAAAAAAAAATCATCAAAATCTTAGCAAAGACCCTTCCAAACAGAATTCAGTCAGTCAACAAGTAACTTTATTAAGTAGATATGTGATATTTGTGTTAATGATGATATTTGTAATTTATATCATTATAGTAACTTCTAGTTAGGGAAGATGCATTTTCCTGGAGACAACCTATTCCAGTTTTTGATTGTTCTAAATTGCTACAAAATTTTCCCTTCCATCAAGCCACTCTGAATCTTTTACTTTTTATTTCTATTATGAGTGCATATCTCTTTCATGTAACACCTATTTATGTGCTTGAAGATCTCTCAAACATATCTTCTTCATCCAATAAATGCAGGGCCATTTTTACTTGAGCTTCAATTACAAGTCACACGGATAAAGATATGTTGCATTAACAAAAAGTGACATAGCTGCAGCTAAATTTATGTTGTTATAGGAAAGTAATGAATGCTGGAAGGGATGTGGCAAAGTGGGGACATTAATGCATTGCTGGTGGAGTTGTGAATTGATCCAACCATTCTGGAGGGCAATTTGGAACTATGCCCAAAGGGTGCTAAAAGACTGCCTGACCTTTGATCCAGCCATAGCACTGCTGGGTTTGTACCCCAAAGAGATAATAAGGAAAAAGACCCATACACGAATATTCATAGCTGCGCTCTTTGTGGTGGCCAAAAATTGGAAAATGAGGGGATGCCCTTCAATTGGGGAATGGCTGAACAAATTGAGGTATATGTTGGTGATGGAATACTATTGTGTTAAAAGGAATAATAAAGTGGGGGCATTCCATGGAGACTGGAACAACCTCCAGGAAGTGATGCAGAGTGAAAGGAGCAGAACCAGGAAACCATTGTACACAGAGACTGATACACTGTGGTACAATCGAAGGTGATGGACTTCTCCATTAGTGGCAAAGCAGTGATCCAAACAACTCGGAGGGATCTGTGAGAAAGAGCACTATCCACATTCATAGAAAGAACTGTGGGAGTAGAAACATGGAAGAAAAACAACTGCTTGATTACATGGGTCGAGGGGATATGATTGGGGATATAGACTCTAAAGCAATATCCCAGTGCGAACATCAACAACATGGAAATAGGTTCTGATCAGGGACATATGTAATACCCATTGAAATTGCAAGTTGGCTATGGGAGGGGTGGGGGGAGGGGCGGGAGGAACAGAATATGATTCTTGTAACCAAGGAATAATGTTCTAAATTGATTAAATAAAATTAAAAATAAAATAAAAAAAATTATGTTGTGCTTCAAACATACTAGAACTAGATCCAGATTAGTAGAAATGATGAATCTCTTGAAGTGGCTACATTATTTAAATTTCCTTAGAATATTTCTATTGGGCTAGAACTAGGGACCATGTTTTACATAATTATTATGTCGAATAGTGTGAACTTGAATACATGCTACCACTCAAAGAGATTCATAATTTCTAGTAATTTGGCCCTGGCAGTACAGGATACATCAGTTATCTAGTAGATGGTCCTTACTGTAAACTAATACCCCAACTTGGAGGAGTTTCAAGTAATGCTCAGGTTGATGGAAAGTGAAGGTTTGCAGAAGGAATAGGAAGGTGAAGTGTGCTCACATGATTAATGGAGTTTTTCCAGGTTGGGTTATAGATGTTATACGTAAAGCACTTTGCAAGCTTTAAAGTGTTATAAAAATGAGCTTTTGTTATTAACTGAGTTTTGTAACCTTTGGCTAATTCTTATTTTGGAAATTTTCTGATATCCTGTCCTTCTCTAACAACATTTTTCTCCCCCACTTCTTTTTTTCCCCTTTTATTTAAAACAGGACGACCTTGTCTGAGTAATGCTGTGTTGATGGTGATATTTATAATTTATATTATTATAGTTTAACTCTGCTTTATATTGACTACAATCCACCTTCTGAAATCTTAAATCACAATTAAATTACTTAAGGTTATTTGCATTAGGAAGTAAAAAAAAATCCATTTTTAGTCAGCCCTATGCCACAGTTTTCTTCTTGGTGAGTTTCACAGTGCTAATTCTTGATCTATAAAGTTACTGAATGATTCATACATTGATCTCCTTAGGGCATGTGTGTTCAGTGTATTCATTCATTTTCAGTCATGTCAAACTTGTGAGCCCAGTTGGGGTTTTCTTGGAAAAGATACTGGATTGGTTTGCTATTTGCTTCCCCATTCATTTTACAGATGGGAAAACTGAGACCAATATAATTAAGTGACTTGCCCAGTCACTTAGGTAGTAAGGTCACACAGGTAGTAAGATATGTATTTTTTTTTTATTTTTTTTAAACCCTTACCTTCCATCTTGGAGTCAATACTGTGTATTGGCTCCAAGGCAGAAGAGTGGTAAGGGTAGGCAATGGGGGTCAAGTGACTTGCCCAGGGTCACACAGCTGGGAAGTGTCTGAGGCCAGATTTGAACCTAGGACCTCCCGTCTCTAGGGCTAGCTCTCAATCCACTGAGCTACCCAGCTGCCCCCATGTATTTTTAAGAGTAAAAAGTAATCAAAATCTTGATAGTCAAAACTCCTTCCAAACAGTGATTCAGTCAGTCAACAAATAACTTTATTAAATGGTTACACTGTACCAGACCTTTGTACAAACCATTTCTTTCTCTTCTTTACTCCCATTTAAGTAGTCTGATCCTGTTTAACATTTCTTTTTAGCATGTTATACATAATCTTTGCATGTTTCAGTGCTCATATTATGGTTAACAGTGCTTAGTATGTTCTGGGCACAGTTCTAAGCACTTTATGATTATCTCCTTTAGTCCTCACAACAACCTTTAATAGGTGTTATCTTCATTTTATAGATAAAGAAACGAAGGCAAACATTAAATGACTTGCTCACAATCATACAGCTAAGAAATATTGAAGACTGGATTTGATTTCAGGTCATCTTCCTGTTCACCATTATATCTAGCTGTATATAACCAAAGACATATCACATGAATGTGTCTTTCGTTATATAGATAAAAAAGCCAGAGAAAGTGGTACCAGGAATTGATAAATAAGTTTTTTATTTTAGTATATATTTAGATTCAGATACTTAAAAAATTTTTTTTGACATTTAATATCAGTCAAATTGCTTTCACCTAGTTATATCTATATCTCAACCTTCTGAAAAGTTTATTTATCATTTGAACTTTTCATAAGGAATATTGGGAAATTTTTATTATGTTTTATTTCTTTCAAGTTAATGACCAAATTCTTAATGTGTTTCTAAAAAGAGATCTACCTTGACTGGGATGTTTCAAAGAAGATGTAGTACTTATTTGAAATTAGTCTTTGATTTGGTAACAAACCATGTTAAAGTTATTTTGGGATATTATTTTATGCTGTAAAAACAGATCCCCTCTAGCATACATTGTTAATTGCCTTTTAAATACTTAAAACATAGATAACTCAGAGAAATTTTCAGCCTAAATATGCTCAAGTTACCATAGAGTCTAAAGATATGAATTCTGAATTAATGAAAATTTTATCGTATTCAAAAAGAATAAATTGACAGTGAAGTGGAGGATGGGCAGAAGTGGGGAGAGATTTGAGTCAGGAGACCAACCAGCAGGTTATTGCAGTAGTCCAGGTATGAGGTGATGGGTCCCTGGACCCATGTCAGAAGAGAGAAGTGAGCATATGGGAGAGATGTTATAAAGGTACAATTGACAGGATTTGGCAATAGATTTAATAAGGGAGATGAGAGAGAAACGTTGAGAAAGTCATCTAGGTTGCATTTCTGAGTGACCGTAAAGAGGGTGATGCTTTTAGGACAAGAGTAGTTGGGAAGAGGAGAGAGCTTGGAGAGGAAGATAAATTCTATGTGATATCCAGTTGAAAATGTTCAGTAGGCAGTTGGAGATTTGTAAGAAGTATAACTTGGATTGGAAAATGAGAAGCATTATCCTAGATTATAGTGATCATGTGTTAGATTTCTTTGCATCTCCATAGCATTAGTTATAGTACCTTGTATGTAGTAGATTTTCAATTTTTTTATAGATATCAAATATTTAGCCTACTTTTATATATTTTCAAAGGAATGAGCATCGGAACCTGGTATTGGGATTCCTGAACCGTATGACTATGTTGCGTATGCTAAAGCCTGCCACTTTTGTCCCAGTACATGCTGCCACACTTCTGGATCTCTGTGCTGATCAGAGTCCTGGGAGACCTCAGAAGTTGAGGTAGCTTTTTAAAAAGTCATGTATAAAAGAAATGGCATTCCCATACCAGGGCTTATCTGACTTCCCTGGTTCAGAAAAATTTGTTAGCAGATGAGTCTAGAGTAAATAGCATGTAGAACCATTTCCCTTCATGGGTGAAATCTTTTGCGTAGCAGATCTGAACGCTATCACTGGATCGAGGATCTGGCTTTCCGTTTTGCCTTTACAGGGTAAATTAGCCAATGCCAGGAATTTTGATGGGGATTCCACTTTTTTTCTTCTGGATACCAGAATGGAAGCAAAGTGTATGGAATGTGCTCCTTCTTAGGTCTTTCAGGCATGTTTGGCTCTAAAATAGTGTTTATGTCATGCAGAGTGTTGCCTACCTTTGGATTTCTTTCATGTTTAAGAGATTATTTGTATGCATGTTCAATCTTTTATGCTCTGGCTTTAGGAAATACAGTAACAATTTCTTTTCATCCCTGATGCTGTGATGTACTCAGTAAGATTTGGCCCCATAAGAGGAGGTTCCTGGTTCTAGTATCAGGGCTGAATTTGGAATATCAGTAGCCATTTGTTTCTGGGTAGGCATTCAGAGATGCCGGTATCTTTAGGAACAGTTCTGCCCATTTGGAACTTGAATTGGTTTTAATATGTAAGGTTACCTTGGAGGGCCTTCCGAGTCATTATCACATGTTCAGGAGTTTCAGAGGGTTAGTAATAGCTGATCATCATATTCCTTTGTTGTATTTTAGAGTTCTGAAATTGTGACTATGATCTGTGGGACGAACAAAAGAGGACGCTGTTAAATGATTGAGCCCGAGGGGTTTCATTCCAACTGTCCTTTGGTCAGTGGTTTGGGCTGAGTAGTCTTAGAGAACCACTGGGCTTGGTGCCCTTTGTTGAATGGACATAATGCTAACTATTGAGAGACTGTTGATATGGAGACCCCGTCGTCTGAGAAAATGCTTCTAGAATAGGGATTTTTAAGCAACTTTTGTGACCCGAACTCCTTTGGCAAGATATCTGTGAAGCCTATGGGTTCCTTCTCTGAATAATATTTCATTAAAAAAACAACTGAAAGAAATGCTTAATTTTGTTAGAGACAAATGAAAGAAAAATGTCCTTTTTTTTTTCTCACTGAGAGTCCTAAAATCTATCCACACAAACCCACTTTTTACGACATTGCTGTGAGGATCAAATCAGGTGACATATGTAAAGCACTTTATAAACTGTAAAGGACTTTTTAATCTATAAATATTAATTGATGATGATGAGACCATTTAGTCTTTCTGCACATCTTCTGCTATTGGAGTCATGTTGCTAATGGTGATGGTGCTGTGTTACTTATTTGTGTTACTGTTTTGTCTTATAGGTGACATAGATGATACAAAAAATTCAAGATTTTTAGATATGACATCTGCAGCAGGTCCAAATCTCTGGAAAATCATCTGCTGTACAGAAAGAGCTAAAAATTGTTACTGAATTTGTCTGTGTAAGCAACATGTTCTTTCTCTGGATCCACTAGTAGACAAGGAGATTAAAAAAAGAAGGCCAGCCTGTTCTCTGGATAACTTGCAGAGTGTAGCATTAATATAGCATCAAGTCCAAATGTGATCCAAAAGACTGCACGATTAAATAAAAATGAATATTTTGTAATCATTATGAAGTGACACTGATCATTAATTTGGGAACATAAGATATTTTCATTATTCAGTATATTGGGGTCTTCAGGGTACACAGTCCTTTTTATTAATGGCACTTTGGTTATGCTGACTCTAAAGTTTATGATTTATTTATCAACCTGAAGTATAAGTTTCTCATGTTTAAAAGAAAATACAATAAATACAGATAACTTTATAAAACAGATAAATTAAGGGATTATTATTCTCTTATGAAAATTTCCACTGTAAAAATTCTTTAAATTGTGATTTTCTTTTTAGTCAGTTTACAACTTATCCTTCTGTTGGCCTCATACTTGTTTCTAACTCTTCAGGAAAAACAAAATAACAAATATTTTTGGGTAAGGGTTTGATTTAAACTGAATCGCAAATTCCAAATTAGATTGAGTCTCACTAATTTTTTGATCATAGCTGAATCCATTATTTTTGCTTAGGGAGAAATCATAATTTGAATTGAAAATGTAAAAAAAATCTTAGGAGTGAATTTGATGTAGAAATAGATCTTGTGTATTTAAAAAAAAACTACTAAATTAGAACAAAACAAAATATTGAAGATATTTTCTGAACTGAATGAGTATTCTATTTGGTTTAAGCCTCATACATTGTCTATCTGTATGCTCAGTCAAGCAGCAGAGGATTTGGAAACAGTGTCAGACATCAGGAATGGCTGAGCCATATATCTGTGACTGTATATACATATCTATATCTGTTTATCCATCTATATTCATTTATATATAAAATACATGTATAAATATTGAGACTATTTTGTTGCTTAAAAGTCAACAACTAAAATGTTCAGTAGAGTCAAAAATGGAAAGAAAAGCTAAAGTTTGATATTTTTGGTATAAATGGCCAAGAGGTGCTGCTTATTACTTTTGCCCTTTTATTTTTTCTTCCTTTCATATTGATTTTTGAAATCACAATTAAACCTGTGACTGATTTTCTTTTTTTTTTAAGTTCTAAATTTTATTTATTTATTTATTTTTAGGCCCTTCTGTCCAAGGCAGAAGAGTGGTAAGGGCTAGGCAATGGGGGTCAAGTGACCTGCCCAGGGTCACTGGGCAGTGGGAAGTGTCTGAGGCCAGATATGAACCTAGGACCTCCTGTCTCTAGGCCTGGCTCTCAATCCATTGAGCCACCCAGCAGCCCCCTGTGACTGGTTTTCTAAGAAGAAAGGAAAGAAGTTGTTCCCCGACATCCCATCTGGATGCGATCCTCTCTTCGATATGCTCTCAGAGTGCAATCCTTGGGAAGTTCTACTGTTAGAAAAGTTACAGCCGTCATCCAAGAAAGAATCTGATTCTACTGTTTGAACGGCAATCTAAGCAGGGAGAGAAAGATTTACTACGAGAATGTTGGCCCAAGGGGATACATATTTTTGACGCTGGTGACCCCACAAAACTGAAAAAAATGCAAAATGTTCTTCAGGGCTCTGTGTTTCCTTCTGCTTTCACAATGATGTAGGCAGATTATTCTCAGATTCACACATTTTTTTTTAACCCTTATTTTCTATCTTAGAATCAGTACTGCGTATCAATTCCAAGGCAGTAGAGCAGTAAGGACTAAGCAAGGGAAATTAAGTGACTTGCCCAGGATCACGTACCTAAGAAGTGTTTGAAGCCAGATTTGAATCCAGGTTCTCCTGGCTCTCAGTTCACTGAGCCAGCCGCATGGCTGCCCCCTTACTTCATTTCTTAGTTAACAAACATTAGCTGTTAAGTATTCTCAATAAACAATTTTAGTGCAATGACCAGTGAGCAGATATACACTTGGATAAACTGAACCACATCCATACTTTTTTACTCTAATTGAAATTAGAGTTCCTAAAAGAATTGAATGAGAGGATGGGACACAAAAGTCTCTTCAAAGGGTCAAAAGAGATGATATCATTTTTCTTTTTTTATAAATAGAATTTATTTACAAGCATCCCAGTCCCTTCTCCCACTCCCCACATCATCTTTCATCTTTCCACCTTTCAGTTCATTCTCTGGAGGTAACATTCTTCAAGTATTGAATCCGTAGCTGTGTATGATATTCTCCTGATTCCACTCATTTTGCTGTTCATTATCCTGGGTAGTTCCTTCCACGTTTTAAAAAATTATCCTGCTCATCGTTTCTTCAGACGCAATAGTATTCCCTCACAATCATACACTACGGTTTGTTTCCCCTTCCACAACTGGTGGACATCACTCAATTTCCAGTTCTTTGCTACCATAAAGAGATATGATATAAATATTTTGGAACATACGGGTTATTTTCCTTTTCTCATGATCTCCTTGGGAAACAGACCCAGTGGTGGTATTGTTAGGTCAAAGGGTGTATATATATATATATATATGTTTTTGTAATTCTCTGGGTGTAACTCTAAATTGCTCTCCAAAATGGTTAGATCAGTTCCCAGGTGTATCAGTGTCCCGTTTTTCCACATCTCCTCTAACATTTGTCATTTTGTCCTTTTGTCTTTATAGCCAGACTGTTAGTGAGGTGGTATGTCAGAAATTGTTCTGGTTTGCATTTCTCTAATCAGCAGTGATTTAGAATATTTTTTCATCTCTCTATTTATGATCTCGATTTCTTTGTCTGAAAATTAGCTGTGTATAGCCTTTGCTCATTTATCAGTTGGGGGTGGCTCTTAGTCTGATAAATTTGACAAAGTTCATTTCATATTTTAGATATGACACCTCTGATAGGCTACCTATAAAACTTTTCCTCCCAATTTTCTGCTTTCCTTCTAATCGTGGCAGCATTTATTTTATTTGTACAGAAACTTTTCAATTCAGGGTGCTCAAAATTATTCATTTTACATTTCAAAATGCTCACCATCTCTTGTTGACTCAAGAATTCCCATTTTATCCATAAATAGGTAATTGTTTCCTGTTCTGATTTTGTGACTTTTCCTAAAGTGTCGGATACATCACTTTGTAAGATACTCAATTTCACTATACAGTGTTGATAGTGGGTATGAAGAAGTGAACTACTCAAATGCTTATCAACCAATAAATCTGCTGTAAAGAATGAAGAAATAGAGATTGTCTATGAAAAACTTGTTTAAGGCAACTCGTTGTAGTGAATAAAGTATAAGACTTTGGAGTAAGGAAGACCCGAGTTCAATTTCTGCCTCAAACACATATTAACTCTATGATATGGGGCAGGTCACTTTTCAGTTCCCTCATCTGAAAGATGGACATAATAATAGCAACCCAATAGAGTTGTTGTGAAGACCAAATGAGATAACAATAAAACGCTTTGCAAACTTTAAGCACCATAAAAATGCTATTACTGTTATTATTTTAAAAAATGTAAAAATAAATGTAATAAAAACAGATTTGGCTTTTAATATCAACATATTCCTTGTTATTCCTTGGCCATGGTATACACAGATAGATTTAGAAGAGAGCAGAAGTTATACCAGAAAATGTGATAAGATCAAGGTTAGAAAATGAAAGAAGGCAAAGACTTGTAGACTGTTTAGAAATCTTTTGTTTGTACATCATGATTACTTCTTTTGAGAAGTGAGTCAAAAAGTGTCTGTGTGTGGCTAACCCTGAACAATATCATAAATAATGAAATTTACTGTGTCTTAACAGAAAGGAAATGACTGGTTAGTGATATGTAGGTCATGTCGGAATCAGCTGTCCAGAGAGAGAGATTTTCTTTTGACTAGGGGAAAGGTGAAAATCAAGACTGTTGGAACAAAGGATAAAAATTCACTTCAGGGGACACTTCTGAATATACACTAGTCTCTGGCCTGTACTAGTCAATGGGGACACAAAACCAAAAGTGAATTCTCTTTTCCTTCCAGAAGCTTGCATTCCATTGAAGGAGTTTACAAGATAAGATATCGAGTGGCATGTGGGTTACCTTAGAAAGCCTACTGGATTTGGAGACCTAGGGCCTGGGTGCAAATTCCTATTCTTCCACTCACTACCTCTGAGTTTGGACAAGGCATTAAACCTTTTTGGGCAATGAGAGAGTTGTACTAACAGGCCTTAAAGACCATTTCCAACTCTATATCCATGATGAGTTGGTTTAAACAAACTGCAAAAATTAATACATAGACTCTAAATATCATTTCTTAAATTATTAAAATTTTTTTCTTAAAAATTAACATATAAAATAGTTGTAAACTTAAGGAAAGCAAAGTTCAGAGCAAACATTTGATTTCCTTGAAAGATGTGACAAAGAAAATGCTGGTTAAGGGGTCACAAGTAAATGTTAGAGAGGAGGACGATGGTAGCTTATGAGAAACCTCACGTTGCAAAGCATGGATATCAATTTGGGGAAGATAAGCCGGCAGAGCACTTGATTTAGAATTGATCCTCCCAAGAACATTTGTGGATGGAGCTAAAAGGAGAACAAACAGATATGAAATGGAAGAGATCTGCCAGTGTCTCTGGTGACTGCTTTTTATTGGTGACAATCATGGAGCCATCATAATGCTATACTACCAACCTTAGGGGTTGGGGTGAGGGGCAGGTAGGTGGTGAAGTGGACAGAGAACCAGACCTGGAATTGGGAAACTTGAGTTCATATCTAGAACTAAGAACATATCTTAAATACATACTGGCTGCAGGACTCTGGGCAAGTCACTTAATCCTGTTTGCTTCAATTTCCTGATCTGTAAAATGAGCTGGAGAAATGACAAACCACTCCAGTATCTTTGTCAAGGAAATCCCAAATGGGGTCACAAAGCTTTGTTCATGATTGAAATGACTGAACAAACCAACCTGAGGATTTGTTGTATACTGTGAGAAAGTCACCAGGATGCTCAAGACAAGGAAGCTGGAAGATTTGTTGGTTCTGAATAAGATACTGAGGAAATTTGGATCAGAGGTGATAATTTTGTAAGGTATCTCATGATGGGATAAGATCACTAAGATCACAGAATGGAAAAGATCACATACAATTATAATTGCCCCCCAAAAAGTGACCTAAAAGACAGGAACAGCTACCCTTTCAATTTGTCATCTTTCCTACCTCTACAAAAATCTTTAGGAGAATGGGCTGTGGGTACAGGATGGGCATTCTGTGTAAAGTATAACAAAGGAAAAAATACTTGGCAATTTTTTTCTAGCAGACTGTATGATCAAAGATGTTCAACTGTTTTAAAAACTATAGAGGATATTAAATCTCTTCTGTTGCTTATTATTATTATTATTATTGATTTTAGAAAAAATTGACATTACAACTAAATACAGTTTTAAAAGTTCTCAAACAAGATGTTTTACATATATGAAGTTATTACAGATGCACATATTTTAAAATAGCAAAACCATGGTAAATTTGACTACCACAGTGTTCCGTCTGTTGAGTACCACTATTATAAGACCAAAACAGGGAGCTCTCTTCTCCCTAGAAAGTTTGCCTTTTTCTTTTAGGAAATTAGATATGAGTATCTGATATGAAAGAGATTCCATCAATGAGGGCTACTTCAGGAGTTCTTAACTGTGGAGCACATTCTACTAATAAAGCCATGGATCACTTCAGGGACATTTCAGTACGATCCAGGATCACTCAAGATACAACTTGCCAATTTAAACTGGGAAAACAATATTCTTCAGATTAAAGGGTGCAGTTGGAAAATGTTGATCATGATCAAAATAAATGGTTGACATTTATATGTATTTTAACATTTTCAAAGCACTTCACCTGTGTTATCTCATTTGTGAAGTATATGTGAGAATTAAAATTAATATACAATTACTCAAGTATTACATTTAAAAGATTATTAATAATAACTAAACTAAAACTTACACTAACTCAGAGAAGAGAGAGAGGGAGAAATCACAGCAAATTTATTAAACAATAACATGATCCTGCAAAGGCACAGGAGAGATTAAAGGGAATCTTGGAAACTATTAAGGGACTTCTGGAGGATGAAGTCCTAAGGTTCAAAATCTCCACTTATACAGTAGGTGCCATTATTATACCCATTTTACAGATGATAAAGTGATGTTGAAAGAGAGTAGTGACTTGTCTAATATCACACAACTAGTAAATGTCTAAGGCAGGATTTAAACTGAGATCTTCCTGATCTGAAAGCCAGCACTCCATCCCTTTGTCACCTATTTGCCTCTCTTGTCTCTTTGGAGGAATACTCTTTTAAATTAGTTCCTCAGTACACACAGGTACTTGGATCAATCATACAGTGAATTAGGGACCAAGTTCAGTAGAAGGAGGTGATTTGAGAAATTGTGTAGTACTTTGAGTATGTTTAAGATGTTCACTACCCCAAAACTCCACTTTTATTCCACTGAGAGTTTTCTTTTGATATTTTATGTGGTTGTGACTTTTTGGACACCATTAAAATTGGACTATCAGCAATAACTAGTACTTGCAAAATTATGTCGAAGACATTTTCAGAGATGCCTGTCACCAGAAAAGGTGTGGGCTGAGAATAAGGGATAGCAGATGGGTAGGGTGTTTCCTGACCTGTTACAAGAACTCTAAGGCTTCCAGTGCTAGTCCTTGAATCTAGGCAAGAGGTACAGACTTGGACAGGAGGAAGAGACAGGGATGAGTTGTTATCTACACTGTGGACGTGTTACCCACACTGATGACTCAGAGTCCCATTTTAGTATCACTGATGATGCATAAAACTATGGGATAAACCTTAGGGTTATCTTTTTAGATTGTCTCTAAACATTTTAACATTAAGGGTCTATTGGGTTATCTTATTGAAGTCAACACAAGGAGTACCTCTAACAAGGACCAATAAATTTGCCTAGAATCATAAGAATCTGATAATGACAGTGGAAAGAAGAAAAAATTTAACAATATGTATGTCCAAACCAGATGTCTTAGGGTATAGCAGATATAACCTAGGAAGAATAGTAGAAGAAAAGATCATAGTCTGTAGAGGGCAGGAATCCAAGAAGAGAACTGTCAATCAGACCCATGGTTTTATCTGGGTTGGAATGCTTAAAGAACAGAATGACCCAGAAATCATATTTTCACAGAAGTTATATCCCATGTCTGGAATGTATTCCTTAGAATCATTAATTTTCTTCCTTCAAGGCTTGTCTTACCTATTGTATCTTCTGGATTCCTTGAGTCATTAGTAATTTTTTTTCTCTCCACACATTATCTTTTATTACCTTCAAGACTTGGTGAGAAGGAATTCGGCAATGGGATATAATTTTTTTTTTAACCCTTACCTTCCATCTTAGAATCAATACTGTGTGTTGCTTTCAAGGCAAAAGAGTGATAAGAGCTAGGCAATGGGGGTTAAGTGACTTGCCCAGGGTCACACAGCTAGAAAGTGTCTGAGGCCAGATTTGAACCTAGGACCTCCCATCTTTAGGCCTGACTCTCAATCCACTGAGCTACCCAGCTGCCCTCTATGAGATATAATTTTGATGACCAAATGACCAGAGGATCAAGTGAGAGAATAATTTTAAGTGCTTAGCACAATGCCTGGCACTTAGAGATTTAATTTTGATGACAAAATGACCAGAGGATCAAGTGAGAGAATAATTTTAAGTGCTTAGTACAATGCCTGGCACTTAGTAGGCACTATACAAATCCTAGTTATTATTATATCATTAATTATGAATGTTCCTGGCTTGTGCCTATTCCTGACCACCAGATCATAGAGAGAGAGAGAGAGAGAGAGAGAGAGAGAGAGAGAGAGAGAGAGATTGTGTATTAAGTGCTCACTAATCTCTGGGAATACCAGTACAAGCAAGATAGCTCCTGTTCTTAGTGAACTTCCATTCTAATTTAACACAGCACAGACTAGAAATTAAAATTTGAGTTTATAATATGTATTTATTAATTAAAAGAATAAATTATAGGTTAAACAGCATATTTTAGTGAAAATTTTTCAAAAACAAAAAATCAAAAGAATGGCATTATTTTACTTTTTTAGCAAATATCTTTCATGTCAGTCAGTAAGCATTTCCTAAGTTGTTAGGCTCTGTGCTAAACCCTGGTGATCATAAAAGAAGAGGCAGTCTCTGCCCTTGAACAGCTCTCTATCAAATATATTAATAACAGATAGTCTCATGTCTGCTTCTACATTCAGTCTGTTGTGATATCATTTTAGTTGAAGTACATCTTCAAAAATATCTGAGCTAGAAAAGGGAGGAGTTCTTTAATATGCAAACAATATCATAGTATTGTTATGGAAATTTGTTTTGATTTTATGGACTCTGAAAGAGCTTAGGTGATCCCTGGGAACAAAGGACCACACTTTGGGAACCATCGCTATTGGATAATATAGATGATAGGGCAGACGATTTTTGGAGTGGTTGAATGGCTATCCTAATAGTAGTCATCATCAGCCTACATGGCTTTCTCTATGAAATTGCTTCAGGAAGACGTCTTTAGCAGCATGCTAGCCAATTTTTTTTTGTTTGTTTTTTTTAAATCAGATAGTTGGATAGAGGTTTTAGATGACAAGCGTATCAAATTTGCATAGGACTTGAAACTGGGGGGCGGGGGGGATACCAAACACTTTGGATGGATAAGGAAAGGATACACTAAGTTCAATTTTAATAAGGATGAAGGTGATGTTTTATATTTGGGTTTGAGACATCAACTGCTCCAATATAGGATGGAGGAAGGCATGGTTTGGCAACAGTTTATGAAAAAGACCAGAGGTTTTATCGTACGGTAAGCTCCAAATGAGGCACTAGTGTGGACACGATGACCCAAAGCCCACGTTTCATTTTAAAAGATACTGTGCCCAGAATGGAGGTGATATTCTTTCTTATACTCTGCCCTGGTTAGACCGCATTTGGAATATTGTTTTCAGTCCTAGAAACCACGTTTTAGGAATTGCATTCACCAATAAGAACATGTTGATATGAAGATAAACATAATGATTGGAAATAATGCCAAAAGATTAATTGAAAGAACTGAGTGTTTAGCCTAGAAATGAGTAGATTTGTATGTTTACAATGTATTTTTACTAAAATGGAGGAGCAATATTTGAATCAGGCTGTTATTGGTGAAATCGCACTTGATCCTATCAAGTTTAGTTGGGGAATTTGGAATTAACTGCTTAATAGAGATAGTCTATTCCAGATACTGGACAATTTATTGCGAAAGGAAACTGGAAAAGCAAACAGAGTGTGATATTCAGACCAGGAGTTAGCATTTATTTAGCATTAACTATGAGCAAGTACCTAGGAGTTGGCAAAGCAGGGGTATAAAGATAATTTGAGAACTGTCTCTCAAACCTGGAGCCTACACTCCACTGGGATGGGGAGCTGTACAGAACAGTTATACAGATAAATAAAATAATTCAGAGGGCTGGGGACTAGAAAGGACTAGGGGCATGTGGAAGGGGGTCAATTGAGAGATGGGATTTGACTAATGATTCCAAGAGATGGAAGTGAGAAGAGAGTGCATGGGGGATAGCCTGTACCAAAGTACAGAAAAATGGAACGAAGATTGTAGCAGTCCACCCCTAGCTATGGGCAAGGGGAACAGTTGGTATGTACAGATTGTCTTAGAAGAGAGCATGCTCAGTCTTGAGCATGCTCAGTATTGCACATGGCTGGGAAAGCCTCTGACCCTTGACCCCAGCTTCCCCCAGGTTAGGCGGGAACACAGGTTTCTTTGTGCTCACCTGGTTAAGAGAAACCACACTTATACCTTGTCATTAACCAATGATAATCATCCCTATGTACTGTGTATATTTGCATATAAATAGGGCCCAGCCAGCTCCGCCTCGCTCTCTTCTGCTCTTCCTCCCTTCCAGCTCGCACTGATGCCTGTCCTTGCTGGAGCCTGGCCTTTAATTTTTCTCTATCATCTCTCCGACCTGTGTGGTATTGAATCTGGATCTCTGGACTGGTATAAGCTTTCGGAATGGTCCTTTGATCAGAGCTTGGCTGTGGCTCATTGATAATTAATAAAGACTCATTCCTGCCACCTCATATCTCTAATTCGACTCCATCATCCCCCTCGTGGTATCTAAAACTTCTATCCTTTCTCTATCTTCCTACCTTAAAGCTTCTCTCTCCCCTCAGAGGAAGCTTTAAAGATCAAATTTGAAGAAGACATAATATGCTTTTAGATGGCAGGAAGAGAAATAATTTAAAATTGTCTCAAATAGGTAGTCTCAACCAATATGTAAAGAGCTCTGAATGCCAAACTAAGAAGTTTAATTTATTCTAGTATCTGGGATATTTGAATAGAGGGTGACATGGCTTATGCTTTAGGAAGACTGTATTGGGAACTACTGGATGATGGATGGAATCTGGAAGCTAGGAAACCATTGGAAGCTATTGTGATAGTCTAGGCAAAAGGTGATAACGGTCTAAATGAAGATTTTGGATATATGATTAGAGAGAGGAGGTTTCATTTATTTAAAAATCGAATTATAAAAATGTTATTTATTTTATTAATTTATTAAGCACCTGCTATGTGCCAGACACCATCCTACATGCTGCTAGAAAAAGAAAGGCATCAGCGTAGTCCCTGCCCCCAAGAGGCTCACATTCTAATGGGAGGAGATGACATTCAAATAACTCTACACATTTATGTCATGCACTTTGCAAATGGGAAATAATCAGTCTCTGAGGGAAGACTCCAGCACTGGATGGGACCAGGAAAGCCTCAATCATAGGCCTTTGTACTGTGCCAGGCTGTGTTTTAATGGTATTAAGGTATTTAATAATAGGGTAGCCTCACCTGATAGAGGGTTTTAGTGGTAATGTATAGAGGATTTAGTATCTAATAATGCTATTATACATAAAAATGTAGGAAATTCACTTTGCAAGGTCACTGGTTTTTTTCTTTCAGAAATTTAAATATAAAAGAATGACATTAAAATGATATCAAAAAGAGATGGGTTTAAAAAATGAAGTTAAATTATTTTGTTGGTTGTTACTCTATCTTATCTACATCTGTCTGGTGATTTACTTTGTCTGTTTGTCTGTCTATATTTCTGTCTGTCTATCATCTGTGTATCAATCAATCAATTTGTCTCATCGATATCTATCTGTCTGTCTATCATCTCTCTATCTGGATATCCATCAATCAGTCAATCATTCTATCCATCCATCAGTCAATCTAGCATTCAAAGTTAGTCCAGTACTCTTTATATTTCTCATTTGATGGTACTCAAGTAAAGATGTTCTTCTCACCTATACCTACCTTTCTCTAAACTCTTAGGATAGTTTTAAATAGAATAAATTTAGCATACAGTTTTATGCTTCCACAGATAGGTGCTCCTTAAGTTTGGTTCTCAAAATCAGCTTCAGTTTTGCTTCTTAAAAATATTTCTAGTATACTTACCGTATTTTTGTAAGAAATACTATGTTACATTAGCTGGTTAACCTTGACATTATCTAGAGTTTGTACATTAACGGTGACATATGTCTGTACTTATGTTTTCAGAGTACTTTGTTAAATGAGTCATCCTGTCCTTTCTGCTTTGTAGAGAAATATTATCCCTATATGACATTTAGAAAAAATCCAAGGGATATTTTTTAAGTAGCTAATTCCGAGCCAGAGAAGGAATATGATTGTAAGATTTTTATTCTTATGTCTTCAGGTAATTTTAAAAAAGTTATTGTAATGCTAGGCTGTAGTTATAATTGAAATCTATTTATATAAATCACGATCCTTCCTGTAAGAGGAAAAACTGATCTTTTCCCCCCTAAATTCCTTCTTAAGTTTTAGTTCTGTACCATACTTGGCATCTAAAATACCAAGCTTTTCCAGCAGTTTATCCCACCTTATCTTTTTTTCCATCTTGATGGGTTAAAGCATTTCAGAGATTGCAGTGTTGGTTTTTAACAATTAATTAATTAAGAATATTTTTCCATGATTACCTGATTCGTGTTCTTTCCCTCCCCTCTTCCTTCCCCCTCCTTGAGCTGACAAGCTTGTTTTTTTTTATAGATATAAGTTCTTTGGGGCCGAGATTTATTTGTATTACTGTATTTTTCGGAAAGGGAAAGGAAGATTTACCCATATCTCTCTCTCTCTTTCTCTCTCTGGGTATACTTTTTATAAATTGAATTAGCTCAGATGTTCCAGGGAGCTATTGATTTAAAGTTACTTTGTGGCAAAATGGAAAATGTAACTTTGTAAAATAAATAATCCCTTGCTATTTTATCTTTTTTAATGTAAATACAGATTTTCACATTAGATATGCTTAAAACAAGACATCTCTATGAAGAGTATAATGTAGAGGAAAGAACACTAGATTTGTAGTAAAGGCCTGCATTCAAATCCTCATTCTACATTTTCTTATTATGATCTGGAGTAAGTCATATTACCCCAGTAATATAATTTTATTTAGTTCTCTCATCTGCAAAATGGGGATAATATATTTTGCATTGTGTAACACACTAGATTATGAGGAAAGTGCTTCATGAACCTGTGGATACTATATAAATATATCATTCCTTTATGAAAGATACTGTCTTTTAGAAAGCCTAGACCATTGTTCACTTGAGGACTTTGTTGGTTATAAGCCATAAGACTATACTTTTAAGCTTAGTCACATAATTTATGTGTTAATTAAGAGAAGAGAATGATTTTTTTTTTGCATGGGATCCTAAGAAGCATTTGGCAGTGCAATTAGTTTTGTAACCAGTGATAATTTTTTTAAAGCTTTACCAGAATAAGAATGATATTAGTGTCACTTTTAAATAGATACAGCTCCAGGAATGTGTCAGTTCACATTATTATCTTAAATACACACCTTATCTATCCATATTGCTTCTCTTTAGATGTGAAAGTAAAAATAAAGGTGTGAAGCTTCTAGCAGACTTACATAGTTTTTTTGTAAATCAGAAAATACATATAGAAATACTTCATTATTGTCAGACTCTGGCCCTAATATATTAAAACCAGTTGAATTTAATATGTTCTTTCCTAAAAGAAAGTATAAGACACATTTATGAATAATCAAAAATACTTGAAAATATTAATTAAAATTTTTATTATTCAGAAGGAAGAGAGTAAAAGATTCAAGATATAGGAAATTATTCATAGTAAAATTATAGATAAAATAGCTTATTCATTTGGTGTTATTATAGAATTGTGGATTTATGATTTTTTCATATAAGTAAAATATTCTTCCTTTATATGTCACAACTTTTTTATTTTGATGATTTTCAATGCAAATCTTAAAAAACCCCATCACCATTTGTATTACTCGATATTCAACCTTTTTTTGTTGACTCAAGACTTTCATCCTAATTGAGGCACTTCTTGTCTCCATATAGTTGCCATATTAATAATCCCAAGACTAAAGTTGGGTCACGTTGCCTACCACGTCCACAACTGGCATTTAGAATTCTTCTCCATGGGCTGGCACCATCCATCTTCATGGGCTTTTTTCAGTTGTTCAAGCATTCTTCATCCCATTCAAGCAATTCATCCCCCTGATTGGCCAGCCACCCTGACTTGCCATTTCCTTTCTTTTGTTGGTCCCCATGCCTAGAATCAACCAATCAAGTGATGAGCATTCCTTAAGCATCTTCTTTCTGCCAGGCATTGTGCTAGGTGCTGGGGAAACAAAAAGGATGTAAAAATCTCTTCTGCCAATGAGCTTGCTTTTTTAATGAGGGAAACAAGAAGGACATATATGTATTTATAGAATGAATATAAAGGAAATAAGCACAAAGCAGGGGGATGGATCTGAGCGTTTGGAGGACCCAGAAAGGCTTCTTTTAGAAGGGGATCTGTGAGCTATTTTGATGGGAGAAGAATTTGGAGGCAGAGGTGAATATATATTCTAAATATGGGGAACAAGCCATGCCAAAACATGGAGAAAGGACAGAGAAGATTTTGTGAGAAACAGAGATAAAGACAGTTTGGCAATACTACAAAGTAAGAGAAGACTAGTGATGTCCAGAAAGGTTAGTTGGGGCCAGGTTGTGATGGATTGAAAAACTGGAAAAAAGTGATTTATATTTTGTTTTTGAGGCAATAGGGAGCTATGGGAATTGACTGAGAAGGGGAGGGATATGATCAGATCTATATTTAGGGAAAATCACAGTAAGGTGTACTGTAATGAGAAACTTGAGGCAAAGAGATCAATCAGGATAGGATGCAGAAGCAATCAGAATTATAAGCTAGTGAGAGTATGAGGTAACTAACTAGGGGAAAAACTGAATAAAGAGAAGGGGTCAGGTATGAGAGGTACTGTGGATATAGAGGCAGGATTTGGCAACTGATTGGGTCTGGGAAATGAGAAAATGAGGAAAATGCTGAGGTTTTAGGTGACAGAAAGGGAGAGGCATAATCTTGTAGAATAGTGGCACTGGAGCACTTGTCTAATATAGGGCTCTTTCCTTTTTTTTAAATGTTATTTTATTTTCCCCCAATATGTAAAAAAAAATTTTTTTTAATTCTTGTAAAAATTTTTTTGAATTCCTATTTCTCTCCCTCTTTTTCTCTCTCTCTCTGAGACAATAAGCAATCTGATATAGATGTTTACATGTACAAACATGCAAAACATTTTTCTATATTAGTCTTTTTGTAGAAGAAAACTCAAATAGAAAAAAAAATCACAAAAAATGAAGAAGGAAAGTGAAATGTAGTATGCTTTGGTCTGTGTTCAGACTCCATCAAATTCTTTCTCTGGTGGCAAATGGCATTTTCATCATAATTCCTTTAGGATTGTTTTGGATCATTGTATTGCTGAGAAAAACTAAGCCATGCAGAATTGTTAATTAAATAATATCGCTGTTACTATCTACAAAATTCTTCTGGAACTGCTGTTTTACTCTGCTTTAGTTTATGTAAATCTTTCCAGGTATTCCTGAGCTCTTCCTGCTCATCATTTCTTATTGCACAATAGTATTCTATTAGAAGCATGCACCACAACTTGTTCAGTTATTCCCCAATTGATGGGCATCCCTCACTTTCCAATTCTTTGCCACCACAAAATGCTATAAGTACATATATTTAAAGGACAAATAGGTTCTTTCTCTTTGCTTAGGCATCCCCAAGCAAGGGAAGAGGAGGAGACAGATGCTTAGACTGCTGTGGACACTGCACTCACAAGCCAGGCTAGTCTCACTTGGTATCATCTTGAAGGAGTAACTATGGATGCTAGGGATAGAGCTGTCTTGTAACTAGGGATGCTGGTGGTGATGGAGCAGATAGGTAGGTGCAGTGGATGGACATTCCTTCCTAGCCTCTAGTTAACAAGAATGACCCCCATTGCCTTAAAAAAAAAAAGAAAAAATCAATTGCTTTCTCCAGGACTACCATTGACCTTTTTAAACCCTTATCTTCCATCTTAGAATCAAGACTGTATATTGGTTCCAAGGCAGAAGAGCAATAGGGTTAGGCAATGGGGTTTAAGTGACTTGCCCAGGGTCACGCAGCCAGGAAGTGTCAGAGGCCAGATTTAAACCCAGGATCTCCCGTTTCCAGGCCTGGCTTTCAAACTACTGAATCACTTTGCTGTGCTGGAATACACTCTTTATTCACTTCTACCTCTTGGAATCTCTCGCTTTCTTCAGAAATCTTTCCTTTTCCCTGTTTTTACCAATTTCTTCCTATTCTCAAATGATACTTGATTTTCTTGTTTAAGTGTTATATTCTTAGTAGAATGTAAGGTCCTTGAGGGCAGCAATTTTAAAATCTAATTTTTTGTATTCCTAGTGTCTAGCCCTTTGGAAATGCTGGTTAGAGTGAATGGACATCTAGCTGATGATATTGTTAGAGTGAGCTCTTTTGCCTTGATCTTTAAAAATGCCTAGTTACGACTCTGCCACAGTAATTATTCTTTCTGGCCAATTCCAGTTTGTTAAATTCAACTCACCAGGCATTTGTTCTATCTTTTCTATGAGGACTATGCTAAGCCTTGTGAAGGTGCAAAGATGACAACAACAATAATAATAATAATAATAATAATAACTTTTATGTAGCACTGTGCAAAGGACCGTACAATTGTTATCTCATTTGATTTTCACAACAGCCCTGGCAGGGAGGTGCTATCCCTGTTTTACAGATGAAGAAACTGATATGGTTTAAGTAACTTGCCAAGGGTCTATGCAGTGAGTAAGTAGCTGAGGCTGGATTTAGATTGGGTTTTCCCAACTCCACTCTTCTGAGTTTGAGTCTACCCTGTCACCAAAATAATTTTCTAGGATGAGTTTCTTTTTGTTGTTGTTATTATTTGTTCTTTTTTCTGCCATTTTCTTTTCTGCACTGTACCACTTCATTGTCTCTCAGGGAAAGAAGGAAAAACTCCTACTTTCATGGGGCTTACTTGTCACCTGTAATTTTGGAAAAACTGAAAATTAACAGGAAAATCAGGTAAATCAGTTTATTAAATTAGTAGCCTCAATTCCACTCATAAAATCCTACCCACAGTAGATTTAGTGAGCGTGGCCTCCTACCTCCTTTCCTATAAAGGTCATGTGAACTTTGGGATAGTGATTTTCCTCACTGCTTTTACTTGTGAGCTTCAAAGCAGTGTTCCAGATGGTTGAGGTTGTCAGAAATCTTAGAGTTACTTTCATTTGCTCATAGAATATTCAAAATAGACAGGGAGTATGTAATTTTTCACATTAAAGAGGCAGCTGGAGCAACTGTTAGACCCTGATTGCCAGAAGCAGTTATTTTATTTTTTTATGCAGGCACACTCACCTTAGCCAGGTGCTCCTAATTACCTGGTTCCTTCTGTGGAATCTGGGCTAAGCCAGGATGGAATCGGTTCTTGCCTCAGCTGGTACCTTATAAAATCATCAAGGCTGGGAAAGGAGATCTGCCTCAGTTATTGAGAACTATGTGCCTCAATGTGATTTTTTTTCCCTGCCTCCCTCTGCCCTGCTTTCCTTCTTGCATGTCTCTTAGGTCCCAACTGGTCCATTGGGACTTTAACCACTTGTTTTATTTCTCCTTTTTTGTATTTGTTTCCTCCTGACTTCTACCTGTTCATTTAAGCACTGACTTCTGTTCTGTAGACTTGCCTGAGTTCTGACCCCTTTTGCCCAAACTAAGTCCCTGGGTTTTTACGTGCTCTAACCTTTGATGTTCAGTCAGATTCCTCAAGCCTTACCTTCAAACCCAGTTCTGATTCCCTGCCTAGTTTCATATTGAGTTTCAGTCTGTGATTCAATCACCTTGTTCCAGAAACCTAATTCTTCCTTGATCACTCACTGCTTCTGGTCTTTCTCATTCTCTGGCCTAGATCCCAACTTTGCCTCAGTTTTCTTAGTTCTGGCTCCTCTCCTCTGTCCATTTAGTCTGCTACCATCCACAGCCTGGGACAAGACCCTGGTGTTCAGGAGAAGGCTTGCTCTCTAGGGGCTGAGGCCTTGGGGTCTTGTTGCTGCTTAATCCTAGTGTGATCTTGGGCGAGTCTGAAATAAAGGGTCAGACTAGATGTCTAGAAGGTTCTTGCTAACCCTGAGATCCAGTGAGGGCACCATTCAGGACTGATCCAGTGCTTGGGCTTTTACAGAAGCCTTTGCCATGTAGATGACACTGCTGCTGCTGAAATCATCCCATTGACTTCCAAAATGCTTCCTGTCTTGCCTCTTCTAGTCATTATTTTACTGTGAAGTTGCCTGTCCATCAAATAAATTGTAATTTCAGTCCTAATATCTGTGGATACTGTGGAGGATGAAATAACTAGCCTCAAAACAATGAAACTCCCCTGCTTTCAAGAAGCATGCCTGGGGAAGTCATGTACTTAATGACGTGAATAGGATGAGAATCTAGGTTCTTAAATGTAGTCACAGTGTCACTGATCAGTTATCATCAAATCCTTCTTCTCCGGCTTAGTTGTAGGACGAAGGGAAGAGAAAGAGGAACAAGAGAGGAAAGGGAACACGCAGGAAGGATTTAAGCTGGTGGCAAAGGTTTTTGGACCTCTTTTGGACTTCCTTTTTGGAGCAGAGGCGTCTCTTCCATGATGTGAGGTTATTTTGTCTAGGCCTCTGGCCTAGGCACATGTTTCTTACTTGTATATTCTTTAATCCTTAATCTTTAATAAACCTCTAAAAATATAATACTCCTTGCAGAAACTAATTTCTACCTGCCTCAGTCTCCCCATATTCCTAAATTTTAACTGTAAGCACCTACTATTTATCAGGCACTGCGCCAAGTGCTTTAAAAAATATTGTCATTCTGTTCTCAATCTGCCAACATATATTTTATTAAGCACCTACTGTGTTCCAGGCACTGTACTAAGCCCTTTGAAAAAAATATCATTTGATTTTTGCCTTAGCCAATGAGGTAAGTGTTCTTAATACAGTGATCCCTCACCTATAGGAGATTTATGTTCCAGAGACCCCTCCTCCCCACACAGATGAAAGTCTGCAAAGTAGCGCCACTATTATACTTATTTTATTATTTACATCTATTTTAAGGCTTTATAAACCCTTCCCACTGTCCTATAAACCTTTTCCATTCTCTTATTAACCTACAATTACTGAGCCAATCGGTGTCCAGGATATAGAACTGTGGTTAGGCGCCTTTCATTCCATCAGCCAATAGTGTGCCATGATAATTGTGACTCCAGGATCCAGAATTAGATAAATTTTTTTTTTAAAACTGTGAACCTTCTGCATCTCCATTTTACAGATCAGGGAATTGAGACAAAGTGACTTGCGCAGTCTTACACAGGTAGGTAGTGTCTGAGACTGGATTTGAATTCAGATCTTAGTGACTCCAGAGCCATCGAGCTTTCTATTGTGCAGCCTCTAGGAGGACTCCTAGTATATGTCTAATTGTGCTTCCAGGTTACTTTGAAGGTTAGTCCTGTTCCTGTTAAGAGTTCTCATCCTATAATCTTCTGCACAGAAACCATCAGTGATATCCACCTCCTTCCAAATACAAGATGAAACTCTTTAGCCCATCATTAAGACACCAGCTTTAGTTTCCCTAATCTGTTTTGCTCATGGGATAGTTTGGTCCACTTGCCCTTCCTTGAAAGCATTAAAAAAATTTTTTTTCTGTGCTTCCTGGACTCCTTCTAGTGTCCCCCCAACTCTTGCTCCAATCTGACAATCAGATTCCTACTCATCATTGAAGCTCATATGCAGTCTCTTTCTTAAAGCCCTTCAATATGCCAGCTAGAAGCAATTTCTTGCTTTCCTCTGAATTCTCATGGTACTCTTTTTACCCCTATAATACCCTATATCTTAGTTTTTGTGTGCATCTTATCATTAAAACAAGTAGATTTAAACATGAAAAAAATTGGAAATCAATTATCAAAGTAAGCTTTGGCACTATTCAAAAAAATGCCTTAAAGAAATCATGTGACCCAAATAAATTAAAAAAATTTTATTTATTTAATTAAGACTATTTTTCCATAGTTACCTGATTCATGTTCGTTCCCCTGTCCTCCTCCCTACCCCCTCCTGGAGCCAAGGAGCAACTCCACTGGGTTTTACATGTGTCATTGTTGGAAATCTATTTCCATATTATTACTACCAAGTAAAATTAAAAAAAAAATTAATACATTGCCTTCCCTAGCTAGGCCCTCTATTTTTTAATGAGTTTCAATGCGTCAACCATGCATTTGTATTTTAAGGCGCTGGACTCTTAAGTTCTATAACTGTGGCATCTTTGATCTTTGTTTTTATCTAAACTTGGTATCTTACCCAGTGAGTATTCAGCACCTTTTGTTTAGTAATATTTAGTAGAGCCTTTGTCTATTTATTGTCTCTTGTGAAACAACATGGTATTACAGATTTCTATTCTAGAACACCTGGGATCAAATCTTACCTTAGACACTTTATAGTTGTGTGATCTTGGGCAAAACAGTCCATTTCTCTGGGTTTTAGTTCTTCATCTTTAAAAAAGAGATGATTAAATTAAATAACATTCCAGTTCTAAATCTTTGGTCTCCATAATCCAGTGTTAAAAATAATCAAAACATAAGCAAGCAGTTATTGAGAATTTAAGTATATGTTTGGGAAGAAGGTACAGATAGATTTGTAAAATCACCTTTTAGAGAGCTCTGAAGAGAAATTTTATTTTATTTGTTCATTAAAGGATTACTTAGCTGTGATATGAATGTATGTGTTGGGGGTGGCATGGTGAGCAGGCAGATAGGGTAGGTGGGTTAGGAATAAGATAAGGAAGGGATATATTGCTTTATATTTTCGGAAAGAATGATTTGAGATCCTTATCTCAAGATAAAGTCTGTTTTTCCACACACTATGAACTAAGTAAGGGCTGACTTGGATTCCATTGCTGGAGATTTGTTGAGAGATTCAGAAGCCTCTCTCATTGTGTCCTCTCCTTGCCTCTCTCCCCTGTCTAAATACCCGACCCACTGCCCTTCCCATGCTGGAAGATTCCCACTTTTTAGTCAGGGTTTCTGGCACTGTTGTCCTTATTTTGGCCAGTTTTAAATGTTTTTTTGTTTTGTTTTGTTTTTTAGGGCTAAATTCCCTTTTTCTAGAATCTGAGTATGTCTAGATTTCTTATTTATTTCTCATTATTAATTATCCCCTGTTCATTTCTTTCTGATAATCAGTTATCTTTGGAATCCATCCTTTAACATTTAAACAATGTAGCAGCATGATATAGGCTCTACTTTGACTTTTGCTGATTTTGTTAGCCTGGGCAAAACACGTAATCTCTCAGGGATTCATTCTCTAAGCTGTTTATCAGAGAATAGTCAAGCAATTATTAAGTACCTACTATATGCTAGGCCCTGGTGGTAGAAATAGAAAAATTAAACATTTTATGCCCAGTACATTTTCCTGGAGGAGACAGTGGATGGAGATGGAGATGGAAGGAAATGTGAGGCATGTAAAAGATAAACACAGGGCAAGTTTTTCAGGGAAAGGCACTAACAGCAGTGGGGAAGGAGGCCCAGGAGGCCCTGGGTTCTGATGCTTCCTAGCAAATTAAACTGCCCTGCTTTCCTCATCCGTAAAATGAGGCTTCCAATTTCCATATTATATTATAGGTTTAGTGTTAAAAAGATCAAATGAAAAAATATATGTAAAACACTTTGTAAACCTTAATGTGCTCTCTCTGACTCTCATAGATTTACCTGTTTAAACATAGATTTTAAAATGTAAGAGACTTCAGAGCTCATCCTGCCCAACGCACTTATTGTGTAGATGAAATTTAGCTTAGAGAAGTCAGTGACTTGTCCAACATGACACAGTTCATAAATGTATGAGGCAGTATTAAAACCCAGGTCTTTTTATTCTTAGTTCAGTGCACTATCTACTAAATTATTACCTGACAAAATAGAATTAGGGAGATTTTGGTTAAAGGAGATTTTTAGTGTCAGAAATTTTGAGACCTGATAACATTCACTTAAAAAAAATAATCCTTACCTTCCATTTTAGAATCACTACTAGGTATTGGTTCCAATGCAGAAGAGAGGTAAGGGTTAGTTGGCAGGGCTTAAGGGTCACAGAACTAGGATGTGTCTGAATTCAAATTTGAACCCAGGACCTCCTGTCACCAGACCTGACTCTCTATCCATTGAGCCACCTAGCTGCCCCCTGATACAATCACTTTTTTATCCCAGTTCATCCTGGCCTGTTCTTTCTTACTCTGTAGGTTCTCTTTTTGACTATATTGCATTGTTTATTTTTCAGAATGTTTCAAAAGTTAAATGACAGGATATACCAGGTACTGTGTTCACTACTGGGCATCCAAGGACATAGAATGAAATTACTTCTTGCAATGAGCAAGGGAGATAATACTTATATATACAAATCTATACAGCATAAATATGTAGCTAATAAATACAATTATATACAATGTAATGAGATACAAGGTTCTTAGGAAAGGAGACCCCACTAACAATCGGGAGATTAGGAAAGACTGAACAAAAGATTGTGCCAGAGCTGTATATTAAAAGGAAGAAAAGGACTCAATGAGGCAAAAGGAGAAAGGGAGTATATTTCAGGCATGTGGAGGAGGAATAATATAATGGTGGTTAATGCCTTATATTTGTATAATGTTTTTCAGTTTTTAAAAGACTTTCATGTTCATAATCTCATTTGATCCTCAATATCTCAGTGAAGTGGGCAAGGAATTTTATCCTGTATATATAGGGTGAACATTCTGTTAGAGATTTTTAGAGTTAACATTTTATTGCTGTCTTGAAAATGGTAATTCACTGATTTTTTTTCCTCCCCCTCTGTTTGAGTGATCCCTGCCAATGTTAACTGGGTTCCCTTATACTGAGGTGGAAGAGGATTGGTGAAGAACATTATTGGTGACCCTGGGCTTCAATTTAGGGAATCTGGCTTTCATTCCTTAATTTTGACCCTGGAAAGCTGTAGGCATTTGGTAGTGGAAGTAAAACTAGAAACAGCTTCTCAGCACTATTTAGTGACCTTGACTGTTCATTCTAATTTAATTCGACAGATTGCAAAAGTGTCTAAACTACCCCTGGTTGTGATTTTCACACTTTTGGAAAGTAAATTAACTCTTTCTAGCCATAAGGAGACTTTTGTGTTTTATAGCAGTAATTTACAGAGTCATACCCTTGTGTCTTGGAAGAGTAGCTACAGGTTCCTATGGTGCCTAATTGGCAACCAAGGACCTGTTTAGGCCCTTGAGAATCCAGCTCAGTGCATTGGAAACTTCTTCTTGTAACCTTGATTTACTTTAAAATAAATTATAGATTAGCAAATAACTACCACCACTTAAACTTGTAATATGTTATTTTACATTGAGAAATGCATTTCATTATTTTGTCTCAAATTGAAATGCAGAGATTGAGGCTTTTGAAATGCCTATGAGATTTCATGGTGATAATCCATTTTTTTCTTACGAAGATTAAAAAATTGGTCCCAGCTTGGCCAAACCTGCCATTTTTCTTCTTATATAATATATGACCCTTTTGAAGTACATGATCAAATTTAAATGCTTAATGAAGGTCTTGATAATACAAATTCACAGATATTTGGGAAAGGAAATAAATGTTGTATGGTTCTTTTAAGAGGTAATATCAGGATCTTATTGAATTTTTTTCAGGTTTTTGATCATTTGGTCAGGTAATGTAAATGATAGTTGCTATATTATTAAATAAATACTATGATGGAAATTTTAATGTAGTAATAATAGTTTATATTATTATATTATATATTATATATATTATATTATAAACAGTGCCATAATTCATTATACTTTGGGGGCCCCAAATATCAGTTTCTGATTATTCTATTTGAGGTCAGTCACTTGATGAAACTAATAAATGCACAGTAGAATGTTGTCTTCACATTCTGAGAATGATATAAGTATACAGAAATCCACATTCTCCTGATTTTTATTCCCAGTCTATTAAGAGAATTGCTGTTCCTTTTACACCCTTTCCATGTGCTTTTGATGGTGGTTGTTTTTCACCATAAAGATGGAGGTACTGATTAAATTCAGATTTGGGGTCAATGAGGGCAAAAGGTAGTGAAGTGAAGGCACAAAATTGATTGAGCTGAGCCTAGAACTAAGGAAAAGGACCCAAATTAGTAAGGAGAGGACCTAGAGATTAGGGCAGAGAAATCTAATATCCAGGTGTAGAATAGGCCAGGAACTTCCATTTCTCACCCCACTTTGAAATGAGCCAGACAATAGAGAGGGCTGAATTAGACAGGAATGGGACAAGTGAAACTTTATTACATAATAATAAATTCTTTGGTGATGTACATTTTTAAAATGAAAAACAAAATGAGAACATGTCTAAAATATAGCAACATGTAGCCATATGAAATGCTTTTCTTAGGTATTTTATGCTTTTGTAATGTACTAAAAGCATCTTTAAGACTTGTTAGAAATTTAATTGAAATCTTTCCTTTGTTGCATTCTTAATTCAGAAGTGAAAATCTTAAATTTTTTTTTTTAGAAATCTCATATTGCTACTGCTGATAGGGTAATAAATTGAAATGCTACCCTTCAATGACCCTCTGGATTAGGTAACTGAAATAGCTCAATGTTACCAGGCAATTTATGCTTTTGGCTCTGTTCATTTTAACAAGTTGTGTGTTTTATATAGCTTTAAAAATGAAGAACCAATAAAAAGAAGCAGTGCACTAATAAATAAGAAATAGCCAGTTTGGCTTCAGAAACAGAGACAGTTTAGTTCGTCAGTCTTCCCTCTTTCTTATTGCAATAGGATTCCACTTGAGATTCCAATAATACAACGAAAGACCCAGTGAGGAATTTCCCTCTACTAATGCAGATAGTCTCTTTCTCTGCAACTCATAATCTTAGAATTGCCTAAAAGACTTTCCCATTATTCAACAGTCAGTGTGTGTCAGCAATGAGATTTGAACACAGATCTTCCTGACTCTATATTATTTTTTTTTATCTACTTGCCATACTCTTTGTTATTAACATTTCTAAACATATAAAATATTCTTAAACGGACCATTTTCATTGACTTTCATATCTTCCTCTGGACAAATTTGGCTATTATTTTTCATGACCTGATTATTCTTCTCTGTTCTGAAGTTCCCAAATTTTCCCTTGCCACAAACAAAGCTTCATCTGTACTAATCTTTCTATCATTAATCCACAAACTGATTATAGAATCATTCATTTGGTCATGATTTCCAAAGAGACTGGGAAATGATTTTCTGTTGTATATTAAAGCTAAAAGTTACTGAAAGGATTATAGTTTTAGAATGAAATAAAGTATGAAAATATTGACTGAGAACCTAATGAAATATTTTCTGATGATTCCTTGCCTACTTTGAATTGCTTAGAATATAGGGATAATTTTGATATTGTTTGGTTAGTTGACTTGTATTTTATTCATATAATTATTTATGAAAAATGTAGATTTCATATAAGATATAACTTGGAAATGCATTACATTTGGTCAACAGTGCCCATCAGAATTTTCCTTTTAAGTAAAAAAAAAATTGGTTACCTGAATGTACCTCTTTATGAACTTAATTATTATTATTTTTTTAAAATAATTTTTAAATAAAATTAAATAAAGTCACTTCTTTATGAAATTGTCTTTCTTTATACTTCTGGTCATTTATATGATGTCCAGTTTTCTAGGAAAGCTTCATGGTTTCGAGAGAAAGCTACTACATTTCTGACCACTTTAAAATGTAAGTTTTTGATCTGCTCTTAACCTGTAGCCACATATTTCCTTTTTGGTAACATAGAAGATGTTGATTTTACATTTTGCCTAGTTTGAACTACATTTATTTCCATAGATAACTTTCCCTAGCATCTGTTACTGTTGTTAAATTCAGAAGAAATATGTTCATTGTTAGTTCCTCAGTTGAACTTTGTAGCCCTGTAAGGGACCTTAGCGATAATCTATTCTAGTGATTTCATTTTATAGTCCAGGGCAAGAGAATGCATCCTTTCCCATTTATCTAGTTATGCTGTACATTACTATCCTCAGGTTTAAATGATGAGGCTCTTCTTTCTCTTTTTCTTTAATTCTTTTTCTCAAGTACACAAATATTTTTATTTAAATATTGAATAAAAATAACTTAATATTTGAAATTTTTCATTTAAAAACTTGACTTCCATATCTCCTCCTTCTCTCTTTCTGTCACTCTGTCTCTCCTCCTTCTCCTCTCCCTCTCTCCTTGAGAAGTCAAGCAATTTGATATAGATTTTACATCTGTAGTCATTCAAAGCATTTCCATATTAGCCTTGTTGCAAAAGAAAACAGACCCCAAAACCAAGAATAATAAAAAAGTAAATAGTATGCTGCAGTTTGCTTTCATATGCCATCAGTTTTTTTTTCCCCTGACTGGGTATAGTGTTTTTCTTCATAAATGCTTTAGAACTGTTTTGGATCTTTGTATTGCTGAGAATAGCTAAGTCATTCAAATTTGATGATCTTTACAATATCTCTGTTACTCTGTGTTCACTGTTTATCAGTTCATATAAGGCTTCCCAGGTTTTTCTGAAAGTATCCTGCCTATTATTTCTTATAACACAGTAGTATTTGATCACAATCCTATACCACAATTTATTCAACTATTTATCAATTGATGAGCATTTCCTCACTTTCTAAATCTTTACCATCACAAAATGAGCTTCTATAAATACTTTTGTACATATAAGTGCTTTTTCTTTTCCTTTGTTCTCTTTGGAGTACAAACTTACTTGTGGTATTGCTACGTCAATGGGGATGCACAGTTTTATAGCCCTTAGAGCATAGTTCCAAATTCTTCTCTAGAATGGGTACATCATTTCACAATTCCACTGACAATACATTATTTTTTATACTATTTATTTTATACTGTTTATACTACTAATATTATTTTTTCATATGTCTTCTAACATTTGTCCTTTTCTTTTTCTGTAAAATATTAGCCAATCTGATTGGTTTGAGGTGGTACCTCAGAGCTGTTTTAATTTGCATTTCTTTAACCAATAAGATTGAGAGCATTTTTTCATATGACTATAGATGGCTTTGATTTCTTCTTCTAAAAACTACCTGCTCCTATCAAATGACTATTCCCAAAACTTTTTAAACAAAACAAGCAGCAATAACTATCATAACATTTTATAACAATGTTTTGGAGATTTATGTTAGGATACAATTAACTTAAATCATGCTGGCCCAACTAGTACGAAAGTCATATAAGCGATGTTTCTGAACATTATTTTCCTCTAAAAAGAGAGTTTCTTCCTCTTCCTTACAGCATAATACCTGCCTCCCTGGCTCAATGTGAAAAATGGAGGAGAGGATAAGAAATTAGGAATAGCTATGTAGGTTTGGGAGCAGTCCATGTACACATAATCATTGAAACCTAGGGAGCAGATAACTCCTAGAGGAGTGTTAGTTACTATGAATACATTGTATTTGAATGAATACTAACAGTATCTTTCCCTCCTCAGCCCACCCCTCAAAAAAGCTGGTAGCATCTCACTTTTGTATTTATATGCTCAGGGCCTAAGGCAGTACCTAATAAGTATAATATCAGGAACTTAAATGTTTGTAGACTGGTTGATAAATAAAAGTCTATGTAAAAGGAGGAAACCTGAGCGGATATTTATAGTTCATGAACTAAAATAAGAGTAACCAACAAAAGAGTAATTAATTAGAAAACTGGAGGGTATGGTGTCCCAGAAACCAAAGCTTTAAAGCAGGAGTTCTGAATCTGGAAGTCTATGAACTTTTTGTTTTGTTTTTAAAAGAAATATTTTGATAGCTATTTCTTAATTGGTTTGATTGACTTCTTTTATAATCCTCTGCATTTTATTTTATGCATTCAAAAACATTATTATGAGGAGTCCATGGAAAGATTAAGAATCTGTACTTTAAAGACTGGCTAGGAAGAAAAGAGAAGAGTAGTCCATGGTGGAGGGGCTATGAGAAGTCCAGAAAATGCAGGACAGAGAAAAGGCTGTTGGATTTGATGACCGCAATGTGGACATATAGGGTGTTCAAGAAAGGAATTAATGGGAAAACTAGAACCTTAGAAATTTTGTCCTCAGAGTCAGTCATAAAATTCGAGGGTTGGAAGGGACCTCAAGGAGAGGCTCTCTAGTCCATCCCATATAGAGAAAGAATCCTCATTGTAACATACTTTACAAGGGGTCTTCTAGTCTCAACTTGAAGATCTCTAGTAAGGAAAAACCACTTCCTCTTGAGGCAATTTGTCCTCCTTTGGGATAGCTCTTCTTGTTAGGATTTTTTTCCCCTAACCTAAAAGCTAGATTTTCTTCTTGGTAACTCCCACTCATTGCTCTTACTTCTGTCTTTAGAGGTCAGATTGAACAAGTCTAATTGTTCTTTCTGATAATAGACCTTAACATACCTGGACAGAAATATTGTATTTCTCCTACTCTCTTCCCCTACTTTTCTTCCCCAGTTTTTTCAATGGATTCCTTTTTTATTTTTCTTTTACATGGACCCATGCCTCCTCCCTCTCCTTGTCACCTCCCCAAAGAAATGAGGAGAAAGTTGTTCATGAAAAATTTTTGTGTACCTAAAAAAATGTAATTAGTGTCTAATAATATCTCTATACATTATAATTTGAAACAATCCAGGAATCTAATTGATTTTTCAATATTTATTGGGTATTTATGCATTCAATGTGTTTCCAATGTGAATTGCACCTGAATTAAATGTTGTTGAGTGACACAAAGAAGTATAAAACATGGCCTTTGCTTTCAAAGTGTTTATAATCTTTTCTTGATCTTTTCGAACTTCTCTGTCTCCTTTCAAGTTTTTGCTCCCATAGCTAAACAGTAAAGGACTTGATAAAACTAAGTACAATTATAGGATGCTTGTTAATGAAGGGACCCAGACCCATGAAATTGCTTGTTTAATTTCATGTAACAGCTTAATATAAATAATGAATACACAGGTTAGTAATTCTATTTAATTAAATAAATGAAAAGCTTATTGGTGAGGGTCACAAAGTGGTATAAGATATTGGGGAATGCCATTTCAAATAATATATTTACTGACCAAACTTAAGAGACTTATAGCTACGTGGAATTCATTCCCATCAATTTTTTTTCCAATAGCATATTGCTATGGAATTGTTTCTAAACCTAAAAAAAAATTAAAGTCAAATTGTAGAAATTTCTATATTGCTTTATATGATAATATTTAGAGATATTATTTAATAGGCATGAATCACATTGTTTAGCCATACCAAAAAATATCTCAATATTAATGGCTCTTTGAAAATAGGAAGGGAATGAATTTTTTCCCCTATCTTTTATACTTTTGATATTTCCCACTGAGGAGTTCTAAGAACTCTCAAAAACTGATTGGATTGAGTTGATTCTCAAGTAATGAAAATTGTTAGCCTCAATGAAAGATAGTTGGGCTCAAGAAGGATCAGTGGTATGATGCCATCTCACCTAGAAAAAAAAAATGGCCTCAAATGCAATAATATATGTGAAATTCTTTGCAAATTACATTGCACTATGTGATTGTAAAGTATTGTGTTGTTATGAAGACCCAAATTTGAGTCTTGCCTCTTTGAGTCTTGACTCTGGGTGGCTCTTGGCAGGTCACTATCTTCCTGCCTCATTTCCTCATCTATAAAATGGGCTTAGCACTAACCTCACCTCTGTCATCGTGAAGATGAAATAATATGGTATGTGGAAAGTACTTTAAGACCCTTAAATCATAGCTGCTGTTTTTTATTATTTTTCTGTGATTGTAAAAACTAAGGAAGCAGAAAATGGAGCTACTATTATTCCTTAAGGATCAATTCTAGCTGTTACTGCTTTAAAAGGCAAGAAAGCTTCAATGCTACATTTCTTGATTGTAGTTTTGAAGTAAAGCACCGCTAGGTTATAATTTAGAGGATTTTGGTTCAAATCCTAATTTTCTTTGCTAGATTCATGACCCTTGGTGAATCATTTAATCCTTCTAGGCCTCAGTTTCCTTATCTGGAAAATGGAGAGATGACATTAGATCTTTGTAAGCTTCCTTCCAGACCTAAATATTATAATTAAGACTATGTATTTATATGCAGATTGTTATTTTATAAATGGAATAATTCTCATTTGATTAGAATATTGTAGTTTTATGGGTCACGTGTTCAAACTATGTACAGTGGAAAACATCTTTTATGCTATAGAGAGCCTTTTGCTTCTAACAAGTCCATCTTTCATACCTATGCCATTTGTTTACAATGGAGCCTCTTAGAAAAGAGGACATGGCTCAGTTTCACGCTCTGTACTTGCTAGTGTCCTCCTGCTGCTGGGTCAGTAAAGCCGTTTTTCCATGGCTAAGATGGCTCAGAATTAGCTGCAGATTGGCCCAGTCCAAATGCCTAGAACCATTATGCCTTTCAGAACAATACAAGGACATAGTGCACATGCTAATAATGCAAGACAGTGTGATTTTTTTGGAGTAGTTTATTTTTCAACCGAAGGAAACAGATATTGGTCGCCATATTTACTAGGCAAATTGGAAGCAGATATTTTCTGTACTCTGTAAGCTTTTCTAATAGTCCCTCAACTCTGTTGTTGTGTGCTTCTGTATACTATTTGAATCTGGGGTTGAATTCTTTTAGAGTTGCAGATAGACTAGTGATAAATGCTATTTTCTCCCAAATGCATCTGGATGAGTATTTTTTAAAAAGCAGCATTAACATTAAAGTTGCCTATTTTGTTAGATTTATTTAAAAAAAATTAATACCTTTACTATTCTGGAATTGGGTAGATATTGTAATATAGTAAAGTGGCAGTTCATTAAGGCTTGAAGGATTCTGTGAATTTCATTGACTTGTACATTTTGGCTGCATTGTGATCATGGGTATGAACATTATTAGCCTTAGCCCATATTCTCTATGTAGAATTGAATTCTTTGGTGATTCTTACAGATGACTTTTAAAGTGCTTAAGGCCTACTTGTAAATCATTGGAATTGAATTGCCATCAGTACAAAATTTCCCCCGGAAAACAGATTTCTAAAAACTTTCCTGTCTTCACTTTATTTAAAGTAGCTTTTTGGTTAGAATATAGAACATCTACTTCTGTGTGCTTTCTCACTCTCCTCTCTCCAACAACAACACCATCATCATCAATAACAACATAATCCAGCCTTTTATAAAAACTTAGTGGGACCAGTAATTGGTAGTATATTTTAGTTCATGCCTATGTTATTTTTTCCATCAAAAAAATGTCCTTTTTTAGGAAATGGAGAGGTTATAATTCAAGGTAATGTAATCTATATTTAGATCAATATAATACATAATCAAAATAAATATTATTTCTCTTCAGATATGCCTTGCTGTTTAGGAATATTTTATTGAACTTTTTAGGCCTTCTGAGAACTCTCCAAATCTTTAAGTTGCAGAGAAGGTACATTGATTTTACCCACCAGGAAGTCCTAGTTCCTATGCCTATTCCTAAATTTTACAAAGGAATAATGTGAAAACTGGAGGCATTTTTGATCTTGGATCTTGATTTAACATCTTTTAAAATGTATATTTAAGAATATTAGAATGCATTGTTTAGCCAAACAGAACTTTGCTGAAAAATGATGGGGTCAGTTCATTTTGGAAGCAATAAGTGCTTTTATTTTTTATGTTTAAGAGAAAGCTCAAAAGGAAAATTTAACTGGAGGCTTACCAGGAACAAGATGCAGAATCAGTGAAAGAAATTTGCTAAGCATGCTTCCTGGACTTCTACCCTTTACACTGGCATCTCCAAACTAAAGTGGACTGCCCATCCTTCACAATAGGCACAGAGCGATCACTTTCTAAGAAAAAAAAATTTTCTTATAGTCATCCAAAACACACTTCCATATTGGCCATTAGTCATGCATAACCCAAACCCCTAAATAAAACTAAAAATACACTGATGTAAAAGATGATTCCAACAGTTATCATGAAAAAAACCTCTTTTCCCAGACTACAAGGAAAGATTATGGGAGTTGGTTGATCCTTCAGCAGTATAGGAGAAAAAGGTACATTTAATACCTAGTTAGCAAGATTAGCAAGGTGTCTTCAGCCTGCCCTATCTTTTCCATGGAGATGGGGGTGGCTCTTGCCTTCTGGCCTGTACACTTTTCATACTTTTATTATTTTCACATTATGAATTACAAAATTAACTCAAAGGTAATTTTTATGCTGCTTTCCCTAGGAGCCAAAAATGCTAGCTATGAGTATTTAATTATATCATAAAGAATGTAATGAATTCACAGGTAATCTGTGATGAGTCTAGGGATAGGGAAACTTTGCCTCAGTTTCCTGATCTGTAAAATGAGCTGGAGAAGGAAATGGCAAATCACTCCAGTATCTTGGCCAAGAAAATCCCAAATGGGGTCACAAAGAGTCTTACATGAGTAAGTGACTCATCAGCAAGTACTAGGAATATTTAGTTCTCAGATTCAATATTCTTGGCTGTTTTATTGAACAAAGATAGATGGTAGAGAAGACAAATGCTTTTGAGAAACAATCCCTGAGGTGGGGAAATTATGACAATCAGCAACTATTTTTTATGTGCCATGCCTGATATTCTTGTTCTGTATACAAAGAAATAGATTAAGATATAGCTTCCCTGCAAATAGGATGGCTTTGGTCTATCAAGAAGAGGGTAAATACATTTATTCATTCGTAAAATATTAGTGATCACTACTGTTTCTACTCTTCTTATAGAAGGGGTAAGACATGTATAAAGATAAAGAGGGAGGAGAATAAGCATTAAGTAATTGCCTAGTATGTGCCAGGCAATGTACTAGGTATTTTACAGATATTATTGCTAACATTAATAATTTTAATGTGTAATATTAATAACCTGTAAATATTACACATATTATCTCATTTGAACCTTAGAACAACCTTGTAAGGTAAGAGCTTTAATTGTCTCCATTTTATAGATGAGAAAATTGAGGTATATAGAGGTTAAATGACTTTGTTTCAGGCTGTTATAGCTAAAAAAGTAACTGAGTACCAATTTGACCTCAGATCTTTCTGATTCAAGGGTCAGCACTATATTGACCACAATCTAACTAGGATAAATAGAAAAGGTAGTATTATATACTTATGTAATATACACCAGTAAAATGAGAGTTAACTAAATGGAGGTTGGAACAAAATTGTAAAGGAATTTTTCTCAATTCCGTATGGAATTTGCTCATTTTGTAGAACTAGAGGATAAAAACTAAAGCTTTATTAAGATTAGAAATTTGCATATTTAAGAATATACACATTCGATTTTTTTCCTCTAATCAGGACTAAAGGAGGAACAATTAAATAAGAAATTGCTGTTTTTTTTTCTGATATCACTAGTCTTTAAATATAATAAGGATGTGTGTCTTTTAAATGGTCTGATTTTGTTCCTTTCCAAATCATTACATTGTGTTTTAGGATTGATGCATGATTATAATACAGTGTTCCTGAGCATTAGTTGCAAAGCTTGTTACAAACAGATCCAGAGCTCAGCCTTAATATTTTGTTTTTCTTTTCTGGTTCTGGTTCATTTCAGGATATGGTACAACACCTAAGATTACTCCTTTCATGTCCAGGACAGCTTTGAGAAAAAGGAATTCCTCACAGCAGGGTAAGGAAATGAGTGGCATACAGTGTCCCATAGGGCAAAGTTTCATAGTGAAAAATTTTTTTTTCTCATTGAAGTTGCTTTAAAACTTAATGTTCCATTATTAGTGGTAATATATTCTTGAGCTTGGGCTAGAGTAATCCTTTTTCTTTTTCCTAGAAAGAAAATGAAATGGTGGTAGCAGAATAAAATAGTGTTATAAAATTTTCTATAGAACAGTCCCCAAAGGTCCTAATGCAATCAACTCTTGATTGTCTATAATAGAAGTGGGAAGAAGAGAAGGAAGGAAAGAAGGAAAGGAGGGGGGAAGGAAGGAAGGAAAGAAGTAAAGAAATAAAGAAAGATGTATTTATTTATTTACAGATATTTCATTTAATCTTCACAATAGTTTTGAGAAGTAGGTATTATTATCTTCCATTGACAATTGAGGAAACTTAAGGAAATAGAGCTCAAGTGACTTTCTCAGGGTAAGAAAGCTAATAATGATCTGAGTCTGAATTTGAATTCAGGGCTTCCTAACTAGGTCCAGCACTCTATTCAGTCCAGCCCCTGGTTGGATGCTTTTATATGTAGTAACTCATTTGAATTTTAAAGCAAATGATATCTCCATTCTATAGATGAATTTGAGGCTCTCCAAATTTAATTGAATTATCTATGAGACACAGCTATGTTAGAGGTGAGATTTAAATTTACATCTTCCCTATTCCATGTCCAGATTTATATTCATTATGTTGCTTCAATAATTACTCATGATCAGGTACAGTGAGGTGGCTCGGGTAGAATGCCAAGCCTGGAGTTAGGAGGATCTAGGTTCAAATATATAAATACTGACAGAGAAGTGGATTGGAGATGGGCGTTAGCTCCTAAAATATTGTTTTTAAAAAACATTCTTTTAAAAAAAACATATAAAATACAAACAAACTGTTCCATGCATAATTTTCAATAATTTGATTTAGAAAGACTAAATTGTTAGTAAGACTAAAATGTTCTTTTAGTTTATATTAATAAAAATGTAATGTATATAGAGTAGAATTCTTTAAAAATCTGAATAAGAATATAATATAACCTTTATTGACTAAATGCAATTTGCACTTTGTTTTTATAACAGGTTTGTAGTTTGTGTCTTATACATTTCTTATACAAAAAAGGGCTAATAACTGAACTGTTGGACCATATTCTTCATTTAAACCCATGTTGATATGTTATGAGATTGTTATGTTGATAAGAGGACTTTGTAAATTGTTTTTGGCAATGAGTTTTGGATCCAAAACACTTGACACTTACTCCTCAGAAATATACAAGTTAAGATTCTAAAAATAAAAATTGTATTTGTCCAGTAACTGCCATCATGTTATTTCTCTCCATACTTTATGGTTGAAACAAATATTTCTTTATGAATTTGCTACTCTTTGAAATAGTCATTTCTGTTACAACACAATATATGTGTTCCTAAAAATCATCATGCTATGCAGAATCACACAATAAAAACCACAAGGCTCATGGGAGGAAATGAGGTTAGGGGAAAAACACTAAAAGACTTCATCAGTGACATCTTTAAAAAAAGGAACCTAATAAAAAATGGTAGCATATTCCTATGCATGTGAAATGATTAAGAAATACATAAATACTCTAGTACATAGTGGTAGTGTATAAGACCTTGGGCTTGATCTGTGCTGCAGTTACCAAGGATGACAAAGCCAAGTCCTACAGGTAAGAGTGCTCCCTTGGTGGAGTCCAAAGTGCCAGGCTAGGACCATTGGCCATGATGGACCATGGGAGCTAGGGTAGAGGGAGAACCCTCCCTCCTCATCCCATAATTCTATCTATCCCAGAAAATATTCAATTAACTTGGCAGCTTACCTTGAAAAAGTCCTGAAGTTTGCTTATGGAAATGGGCTTTAGTAGGGTCACAGTTTTTTGAGTTATTCTGAGGTGGTGCAGGTTTCTGTGATCTCTCCCTGTTTCTCAGGGACAGCATCATGTGAAAGCAAAGAAAGTTCAAATTATACTAAAGTCATTCCCTAACATATCAATTGTATCAAAATAAATTTGTGTTTTCATAGCAGAACTATTTTCTAGCAAGTGTTCTGTATTTCGGGAAAACAATTTTTTTTTGATCCATACTTGTAATATTCTTGGTTTTAGAGAAATCTCAATTCTCTCCACCAAAAAAATCAGTACATATTCTAATACTTCTAATCTTAGAGAGTAAACCAGGACACTGATATGTGAAATGACTTTTCCAGAGTCACATAGTGTGTGTCAGGAGGTAGGACTTGAACCCAGATATTCAGTCTCCACAGCCTGCTCTCTGTCTGCTTAGGCTGCTGGTATTTTAAAAAAAAAAAAAAAGGGTGGTTTATATTTAGCCCCTGCCATGTCAAGTTTATTTAATTTTTGCTTTATAGTTTTTATCCTATTTGAATGCTGTTTTATGTCTTTCACATATTTGAAACCTTAGAGGTTTGTGATGACTTCCCATAATATCCTTTGTTAGCTGTAGTAAACCTGCTACCTGAAGATGTCATTAATATTTTCTTCTTTCAGGAATAGTAGTAGAGGAAAAATCTTCTCCATGAGAGCTCTACCATTGATTGGCCTTTCAGGCTTCAAGAAAGACATAATCATGAATGGAGGACACCCAATTTAGCTGCAAGAGTGAAAGCCGAGTAATATTGGAAAGTTAAAGCAGACCAGATATTAGTCAGGAATTCAGAGTAGTGAGTTCAGCTGATGGGATGTGAACTATCTTTTAATTAATTTATTTTATTTTATTAAAAAAAAAACCCTCTTACCTTCTGTTTTAGAATCAGTACTGTGTATTGGTTCAAAGGCCTAAGAAGGATAAAGCAATGAGAGTCAAGTGACTTGCCCAGGGTCACACAATTAAGAAGTGTCTGAGGCCAGATTCGAACATAAGCCCTCCTGTCTTTAAGACTGGCTCTTGATCTGCTGAGCCAACCTGGCTGTCTCCTATTTATTCTATCTTAATTGATCCAGGCATATCTTGAACCAAAGTGTGCAACCATTAAAGTGCTTAGCTCTCATCGTATCATCAGCTTCTGGAGCAAAAACCGTTGATGGCTCCCTGCTCCTATAGAGGAAAGCCCAAAACTCGTTGCCTAGTGTTGAGGGCTCTCCTCAACCTTCCAAACCTTCTGCCTCCTGGAGCTCTCTTCCTCGCCTGGTATGCACCAACCACACTGTATTGAGCACCTGATCACCAGTTGTGTCACTTACTAGCATTTTCTTGACAGTGAAGACAATAATTTAAATAATCTTCCTTTTCAAAGTGAGGTTTAATATAATGCTCATTCTGGATGTTCTTGTCCAGGAAAAACGAAAATGTTTCATTCTGGAGATTGACTCTTTCCAGCACCTTTTTAGAGACATGAATGCTAAACAAAGATTATCAAAGAATGCACATAGTTGCAAAAGTAACTGATTTATTAAATTCATTGAAATGCTAAAATTTTTAAAATGCTAAAATGGCTAAAGTATTAGTGTACATATATATATGTGTGTATATATATATATATATATATATATATATATAAATAAAAGAATTTATTAGCTACTTTCTACATTCTTTTTCTTTTTTAAACCTTAACTTCCATCTCAGAATCAATATTGTGCATTGGTTCCAAGGTAGAAGAGCAGTAAGGGCTAGGTAATGGGGGTTAAGTGACTTGTCCAGGGTCACACATCTAGAAAGTATCTAAGGACAGATTTGAACATAGGACCTCTGGTCTCCAGGCCTGACTCTATATCTATTGAGCCTCCTGGCTACCTCTTCCTTTCTACTTCTTTTTCTTTACGATCTCTTGAGCTACATTAGTTCTCTTTGTTGGTGTGTATTTTATCAAAATGGAGAGAACTAAAATTTTATTAGTTCAATTTCATATAAAGGAAGCATTTTCCATTATGTATTAGTCCTCATTCTGGCTTTTCTGAATTATTTGAAATTTGATGAAAGTTGTGCTTTATTTTAAAATTAAATTTCTACAGTTCATTCGTTGGGTGGCAGTTCTTATCCTACTTCTTCTGAGAGTGGCCTCTGAATTTAGTCACAATTTGTTCTTGGAAAAAAACAACACTTTTTTTTTTTGCTGTATTCTTAACAACTGAACTTAGCTTTTCCATTGATTGTTTTACATTTAACAGATTGCTGCATTTTATTTAATTCCCAACTTTGACTAAGAATGGCCATAGTACTACAGCATCATCCTTTTCCTTTTATGTATTTTAAGTACCATTTTGATTTGGGGTTGTGGCAGCTCTTACATCAGATTAAAATGCTCAAAACAACAATAATAACAACCATACAGTAGTTTTTGTTTTTCCAGCTTTTCCATAGAGCTAATTTTCCTGAATTGCTACTAAGTTTGTAATTACAAATGGTGTTTCTACCACATTAAATTAACTTTCCCACTAAGTTTAGCTTTTGGAACCATATTTTGAACTGTTTAGTTTCACAAACTAGTATTGTTTCTACTAAGTTTTGAATTCTTGTGATTATTCTAAAGAAATAAATATTTATTTTCTCCTGATAGTAAATTTCTTTTCAGTTCAGCATTTATTAAACACTTATTGTCTGCCAGGCACTGAAATAAGGGAGAATACACAGACAAGAATAAGATTATCACTAACAAGGAACTTATATTCTATTGAAGGTAAATAACATGCAAACAGATGAGTAAATAGAAAATACACACATAAACACAAGGAAAGATCCAGAGAATGAGAGAGCTAACAACTTTTAAATCACTTTACCAAAATTATTCTTATTGGGCCATTCAGGAATAATAAAGACTAATAACAGAGCTTCTAGTATGGAGGCAGAAAATGGAAGGATGGAACTGATTGACTAATGAAGTACTTTGAGGTGGATGGATATGTTGTATAAATCGTAGATTCTCTGACTGCCTTCTGACCGTAGAGCCATGATTCTTGGATCTGAGAATGTAAGGCCTTTTCCAGGAGGTGGTGTGTGAGAGTTGAGTTTTAGGAGGCAGGAATGGAAGGAAGGAGACTTAGGAGATAAGCTATGTAAAGCTGGAAATAAGAAGTGGAATATATACAGGGAATGGCTTGCATGGAGTATAGAGTAAAAGGCATTTCACTCTCTTATTTGTTCATTCATTCACCAGGAACTACCTGGCAAAGGGCCACCATGATATATAAGGAATGGGGGAAGCTAGGAGATCCTTATTTAAGGAGGCTCTCTTTGGAACCACCATTGCCTGGACCTTCAGGGGCTTGTCTTGCCAGCTAGTTGTATTTGTCTTTTGTTTTACCACTCTTCCACAGCAGTAGACTTTGTGTCTGAACTCTCAGTCCTTGACAATCTTGTCCTCTAACCTTGTTCATCATGAAAATGGTCTCATGGCCGTCTTCCATGGTGGTGATGGAAACAATCAACAATTGATCTCTTCAGTGTGGTCTGTCATTTACCAAAAAACCCAAAAAAACCATTTTCTACTTGGAGAGCCATCATGAAATCTTATTTTCTATGCCATTCACTCATCTTTGATTCCTGGGGTTCTTGAAATGCACTCACTAATCCAATATCGATTGAAATAAATCATGTTCGGCGCCCTTATTGTCTCTAGTTCTGTTTCCAAGCGCTTTGCTTGGCTGCCAACCAGAGTAGTCAACTGGAATTACCTGGGAGCCAAATAGCACCAAGTTCCACGGTAAATACCATCCACAGCCAGAAGTGTGGTGTCACTGGAACAATGAGCCTGCCTTTCCATGATGCTTATAGCTGATGTTGTAATGGATTGCTGAATCTGGAGTCAGAGACCCAGGGTTCTAATCCTGATACTGTTACTTCCTCCCTGGGTGATCATGGCAAAGTCTATTTAATCTTTCAGTTCCTCAATGTACGGCTAGGTCTTAAGTAGTGTTAATAATCAAGATGTTGACATGGTCAGATGTATGTGGATTTGCATTACTTGTATTGTTTCTGACTTGGTGGAAATATACCAGGTAAATGTGAATAATCTGACTTTTAGGGGATATGTTTTTCACATCAATTGCCATGTAGCTATAGTCATGTGTAAAAGTGAGGGGATTGATGGAGATGACCTGAAATTAAAAAAAAAAATTATCAGGCATGTTGGGAGTAATAAAGATTGATACAGAGTTTAGAGCATAGATATAGAAAGTATATGGATTGATCAGTGACTGTTAAGGGTAAATTTTAGGGTTGAGACTGAATAAAATGTTAGTGGTCGCCAGGGATTTAAATTCTATAACTCAATGAAATACTCAAGTCAGAATGGAATTTTATGGTGGTTTATTTATAATAGAAAGAAGAATTTAAGAATGAGGGAGAGAGAGAAAGGAGAAATTCTGCTCTGGCCTGGCCTGAGCCAGGGGGAGTTCAGAGACCTCATCCAAGGGGCCTTTCCAGAAGATTAAATCTAGCTTGGCTTCCAGCCAGGAGACTTCCTCCAAGATGAGGGGCCTCCTTGGAGGCTAGTGCCTTCAGAAAGGTCAAAGGAAAGGGGAGTCAGCCTTATCATTCACCACATGGTCCCTTCAGGGAAGGAGTCTGAGGTCCCACGCACACATTGAGTCAAGTTCCATTGCCAAAGTCCACAAAAAAGCCTCTCACAGGAAGTGATGCAAAATATAAAGGCAGTTATTTACATCACTTCCTGTGTCTCACATATACCAATGGTGGCTTAAACTTGGCTTAGGACAGTCCAGGAGGTCAGTCAGTTGTTTCTGATTTGTCACTTGCTAGCACACGTGGGTCATAGACCATCCTCTCCCACAGTTAATCCTTAAGTGGGGGTGTATACAATCCTGGTTGCTAAAATTCTAAAGACTAAGCAGGGTAGAGTAAATCTAAAATTCACATAACTAATTGACATATATTGAGGTAGGTATGCTGTCAAATTCAGAACTTATGCGGCCACCTCTGTGTCTGCTCTTCTGGCTGACCTTGTGGCCTCAGGGAGAAGTGATGCTAGAGCTGAGCTTTGCAGGTCATTCTGGTTGCAAGAAGCAGAGATGAGGAAGGAAAGCATTTCAGAAATAGGGGAAAGTGTAACCATGGAAAACGTATGAGTAAATTTGTTACTGAAATAAAAGAAAGACAAATTAAATAATTTTAAAAAATGAGAGATCATCTCTGAAAAAAGAAAAAAAGAAAAGGGAAAGGCTGGTAAGCAGGAGAGTTGAAGAGTTATGTGCGGGGAATAGCAACTGGACCAGTTTTCTTACAGTACAGAGAGCACTGCATTCATAATCCAGGGGTTTTAGAACTCCTATCAAATAAGAGTTCTCCAAGTATAAACTGGTTCCTTTCTCTTAGACTAGTAGGGAATAGAAAACTGTCTTTATAGGATATTTTGGGTTTTGTAGCTTCCATGGAACTTCAGAGCCTCCCCAAAACAAGCAGTTCATGGCAGAAAATGAAAGTGAAAAAGTACACACAAAAGAAATGGAAGTTGGGGCCAGATTGTGACCCTGTAGTCCTGTCATGAGCAGCCAGATCTTTTCTCTCTCAGGGCTTGATCCCTATGAGGATTCATACATAGTGGCTGCCTGATCATCCAGCTCTGGTCCTGGGGCACTGGTTTTGCTTTTTAAAAAGAAACACAGTATCACAATTACAGAGTCCTGATTGCCATCAGCATCAGGGAGTAGTGCCACCCTCTTCCTTGATTTGCCAACTTCCTGATCCTTTTGGAGCAGGCTGCCACTGAATAGGTCACCCTAGAGCGTGCTGTCTCATCAACATCAGCCCAGGGGATAAGCAGTAAAGGAGGCTTTGCAGACCCATGTCCAGCAAAATGAATACACACATGTTGACTCTATCAGTCAGCAAGCTGTGTGCCGGGTACCATGCTAAGCGCTGGAGATACAAAGATAAAAATGAATCGGTAAATGTTCTTGCTGTCAAGGAGTTTACATTGTAGGGGGATGGAGACCTATCTAAACATTATACACAAAATTATATATATAAATGTAGATATAGATATATAAAATATTTAAGAACCTGTGATGTTGGGACTCTATAATGCTTTTCCTTGATATTATCAGCTTCGTTCTGCAAGGTCTGAAGTGACTATAATGTGGTGATTATTTGGATGACATCTTAATCTACTCCTAAGATCCTGAGCTCAGAATGAGCATGACTGGTCCTGTTTTGTCAGCTGTGCCTCTGGGCAAAGTTAAAAGTTTGACATGAAGGAAAAATCATTTTGCAGATGGTGACGTGTGCAGGTGCACAGGGTGCAGGACAGACGTGTAAGAATTCGATCCAGTGGAAGTTTATCTCCTTAATCTATTACAGAAAAAGCCACTTCCATTGTGTTTTTTCCAAACCGTAGCAAGCATATCTAAATTTCATCATTAATAGCTACTCATTGGGACATCTATTTTCTTATTCTTAAATTGCTTATATAGTATTGTCTTGTGTCTGTGTTGACATTATGCCCAATTATTTCATTAAAAGTCAGATCTTTTTAACCAGATTCTAAATTATTTGCTAATAAGAATTCTTACCTGGCCAAGATGAATAAATATAGCTTAGCAAGGTCACAAAATTACTTCCTTGTTGTTTTTTTTTCTTCAGAATGCCTTCTTTCCATCTTAGCAACAACCACCATAAATAAACAAAAAGCCACTCATGTACCAAACTCCCAACAATTATTGTCATTGACTTTTTGAAAGTCTACTTAATTCATTCATTATAGAATAGTTAATTACCTAGAGACAGATTATCCATTTTATGTCTCACTCTCCTCCTCCTCCTTTTCTTTCTCCTCCTCCTCTACTGCTACCTACCCTTTGGCCATTTTACTGCTTATTAATTAGTACTTCTACCACGGAGCTATAGACTAAGAAGAAGGAGGTTAAAATACAAATTAAATTTAAGTCTTCTCATTGCTAGACTTCATTTGTTAGAGTTTTTGGGAAAAGAGACTGTAATCAGTGACTAAAGGTAAAGTCTTAAAACGTTCCCTGTTCTAAACTAAGAAAGTATTTTCCCAAAGTATATTCTTGATAAAGCAATTCTTTTTCTTTTTTGGGGGGTGGTGGTGGTAGGGGAAGAGTTTCCAAACAAAATTGGAACTTGTATATTATCTGTAATCTCAGACTGTGGATACCAGAGTAGACAAAGGCTAAAAATGCAAGGTTTAGCAAGTAGTCTTCTGCTTGTCACTCTTTGGATTGAAGCAGCTCCCTTTTTCTCTCTCACCCATATTTATATATACACACCGTATCACAGATGAATTGTCCACTGTAATGTCTCCTTTTGAATGTTTATATTTTACAGTTACACAAGACTTTTTCACAACTGTCCCTAGCTCTATGTACAATTTAAAAATAAATTAAATATTATGTAAGTGACCATTTATAAATATAAATATTAACTATTAATAAAACTATAATAATATAGCAGCTATGTGGAAGAGTGGAAAGATTGCTGGGAGGAATCAAGTGCAAATTTGGCTTCAGATACTTACTAGATATGTAAACCTAGGCAACTCTGTTTGCCTCAGTTTCCTCATTTGTAAAGTGAACTGAAAGAGGACACGAGAAACCACTCCAGTATCTTTGCCAAGAAAACCCCAGATGGGTTCTGGAAGAGTCATATACAACTGAAACAACTGAAGAATAGCAACAACAATATCTATAATACATTTAATAAAATTGTTCTAAATGCACTTAATGTTTTCAGGTTTTTTTTTAGGTGACTTAGTATATAGATTAAACACCTAATTTCTGCTTTCAAGAAAAATTTGGAGTTAGAGGGTCTTACGTTTAAATCTTGATTTAGTTCTTTACTAGAGAATATTGGAAATATTAGATGTTTAACTTTTGTGAACTTCTGTTTCCTCATTCGTAAAAGGAGGATTATCATGATCATAGATTCAGTCCTAAAAGGGACTTTAGATGTCTAGTCATTCCATCTTAGATTTGAGGAATCTGGGGCCTGGAGAATTTAAGAATCTTGTCTAGGACCTTATTGGGCCTAATGATCTCTGAGCTATCTTCCAGATTGAAACCCTTTGGATATCTAATAGATTGTACATTTGGTTATTTATATTTATGTAGTGCTTTAAAGTTTATGAAGTATTTTCCCCATAAAATCCTGTAAGATAAAGAAGTATTTATTATTATTATTGCTGTTATTATTATTATTTCAATTTACACATGAAGAAAGTTTTAAGTTCTTTGAGGGTAGAGGCTATCTCATTTTTGTAGTTGCATCCTCAGCTCCTAAAACAGTGTCTAGTACAGAATCGGGTGCTGATTGATGGATTGATGGATTGAAGTGGTTTTCCTGGAGTAATAGAACTAGTTAAATGTCAGTCAAGATTTGAACACAAATCCTTCTGCATTCCAGATCCAGTGTGCTTTCCAAGTGGCCATGGGTGCCAGAACATTTAGTGGACATGTGCCTTTTTTGTTTAATGGTGATTATAAATGTGGTTCCAGCCTTATAGAACTCTGAATGCCCTTGCCTTAAGTTGTAATTTGTGGGATTCTAAATACATTCCCACAAAATGAGTTCTTGCACTGTTGGCTATACTACTCTGCTTCCATTAAAAGAGAAGATTAAATCAGGGACTGTCCTAGGCCTTTGTTGTTAAGGGAAGTATTCTGTTCTTTCAGATTTTCAGAGCGTCTTATTTACTTTGTACAATTCTTTTAAACAACAGACAGGAATATTAAAATTATCTTCTCTGTTTTATAGATTTGTAGGCTGTCAGGCTTAGTGACTTGCTTGATACAGTAGAAAAAGCAGACGTTAGTATATTTATATAGGATTTTTTTGTTTTATCCTTAAATCATTTACAATTTTATTTTATTCTTAAATCACTGAGTGATTTAAGACATCAGTTTATTTTTAACTGCTATCCTAGAATCAATACTGTGTATTCATTTCCAAGGCAGAAGAGTGGTAAAGACTAGGTAATGGGGGTTAAGTGACTTGCCCAGGGTCACATAGCTAGAAAGTGTCTTAAATCAAATTTGAATCCAGAACCCTCCATCTCTAGGCCTGGCTCTCAATCTACTGAACCACCTAACTGCCCTGAAGTCAATTCTTTGATGGTAAAGATTCCATCAAATATATTTGTATCTCCTTTTGTACTTCACACAGTATGGATACTTAGTAAATATTTGTTGTGGAAAAGTGAAAATACAGAATTTCTAAGGATGTGGTATTGTATTTATGCTTTTGTACAACCATGGGATTGAATGGAAAATATTTATGTTCCTAGTATAAATTGGCCCTCATGACTCTAGAAATCTATCTTAAAATCAACCAATCATTAAACATTTAACAGGTACCTACTCTGTGCCTGGCACTGTGCTAAACACTGGGGATACAAAAAGAGAAAAAATATAATTCCTTCCCTAAGGAGCTCACAATGTAATAGGGGAGACAACAAGCAAACAAATATATACAAATAAGCTATATAAAGATTAAATATAAAGTTATTCATTAAAGCTTTTAATTTAATATAAATTAATTGAATTATTAAAGTTTACAGAGAGAAGGTGCTAGCATTAATACGAATTGGGAAAGACTTCCTATAGAAGATCAAACTTTAGTTGGGATTTAAAGGAAGTCTGGGAAACCAGTAGGTGGAAATGATTGGGGAGAACTTTCTAGGAATGAGGGACAATCAGAAAAATGCCCAGAACTGAGAGATGCAGTAACTTGTTTGGGGACTAACTAGGAGGCCAGTGTCATTCGATCAAAGGGTACATTTGGTAAGGTGCAAGAAGAATGAAAAAGTAGGATGGGTGAGGTTTCAAGGGCTTTCAGTGCCTAAAGCATTTTGTATTTGTAAAAGACTTTTTATTGATCCTGGGGGCAATAGGAAGCCAGCAGAGTTTATTGAGTAGAGGGCAACTGTAGTTGGTCCTGTGCTTTAGGAAAATCACTGGTGTGGCTGAATGGAGGATGAGATTTGAGTGTGGAAAGGCTTGAGGCAGATCCACCATCAGGATATTGTAATTGTCCAGCTGTGGGATGATGAGTTCTGCTTCAAAGTGGTTGCAGTGCCAGGAGAGAAAGGGAGTGTGTGTATTAGAGAGAAGTTTCAGAGGTGACATTGACAGGCCTTGGCAACAGATTGAACATGAGGGCAAAGTTAAGACAACTTTTGAGATGAGATGAGAGAAGATAAGAAGAGGATAAAGTTTGATTCAAAAGGATATGATTATATGAGGTGCTCCATGCTTTTCTCATGATGGTTTTCAGAAAGGTACAGTCTTGACCTCCCTTCCTCCCTTCCTCCCTCCCTCCCTCCCTTCCTTCCTTCTTCTTCCTCCCTCCCTCCCTTCCTCCCTCCCTCCCTCCCTCCCTCCCTCCCTCCCTCCCTTCCTCCCTCCCTCCCTTCCTTCTTGACTTCCTTTCCTTCCTCCCTCCCTCCAGAATGGTATCACAATTTACAAATTCCCCTTTCATGATCAGACTGATTTTATTAAAAGGAACTATGTTCATAGGGGATTTGTAAATTGTGATACTTTTCTGGTGTACCTTAGCACAGTGCCTGGCACACTGTAATCCCTGAATAAATGAGTGTTGGCAGACAGAATGCCTTTAGTATCTATAGTAGGTGTAAGGTGGTGATTGATTGAACAAATCAGTCAAGTCACCTCAAGCCACTTAAAGTAAGTGATAAAATGTTACTCCCTCATATCTTAACCAGGTGAGAACATATCTTGATCAATCAATAAGTCCTATGCTATAGACTAAGTGCAGAAAAAGTCCTTGATCAATTACTTTGGAACTAAGTGCATGAAAAAGTCCTTATTCAACAGGAATAGTGTTCACGTTAACTGAGTCAACTTGATAAAACCTTTTGAGGCTTGTTTAAAACCAGAGAACCAGTTCAGAATCTGAAAGATTACAGCTTGCAGAGGAATCTATGGAATTATAGCCCAGGGCATCATTCTTGGACTCAGTCTCTTCCCTTCCAGAGCCTTTCTCTCCCCTTTGATGGACAACGGACATTTTGAACTTTGGAGGTCCAAAAGACATCCCCACAGCATCATCTAATGTTATGTTTGGAACTAAGGACAAACTAGAAGCAGATTTGTTGCTCTACAGTGTAGAGTCTGTGTAGAGTCTACTCAGAGCCCAGCAGAAAACTACACCATAGTTAAGGGGAATGTCCTGAGGACTCTAGCAATAGAACTTCTAAGAATTTTGAATTGCCCTTTTGCCACATGTGCTGTCTAAGCTTGAACCCACTTTCCCTTGGACTCTGTGAATACTGATAGGTGAATGGGTCACAGACTCTTAGGTGAATATTTTGTACCACCTCTTTTTATTGTAGCATCATAGTAAAATGCTCTTTTCTTGAATTTCTGTCTTTAGACTTTTTAATATTATGTGTATTTGTGTTTCCACGGTGAAATTACTATTCTAGAATGCAATTGATGTTTTACAGTATAAAGGATCAACTAATGGAATTGTAATTTTAATCCAAGGTGCCATACTGCATATTGTATGTATAATGTACACTTCTATTGGATTCATTTTTAAAATTTGCATTTGCCGTAGTTCTATTGACATCGTATGTCATATGAAGAACCCGAGGATCTGATACAATATCAGTAAAACTGTCTCATAGGTATGATTCAAGCAGTTTTATTAGCAACATATGGGGTATGAAGGAGCCACAGAGAGGAGCTTTGAGTGTAAGGGTGCTGGTCTGTCTTTTTTGGCATGTAATTATATCGGCCCTCCTGTATGTTGTTATTTGTGGCTGCCTGAGGAATTTGAAAAAATAATTACTAATATGTTGATAAAATATCAGAAGTTATTATAGTTACTCAGTTTTTATAAAAGTTTGTAGAGAAAAGATGTGCTTATTTAAACCAAATGTTTTACTTTTAACTTATATTTAATACATCTTTTAAATGAAAGGCATCTTTTTAAGTGTATGAACTTTTCTATCAACTGCTTGCAAAACTGAGTTGAAACATATGGAAATGATCTGTTTCTTTTATCTTGTATTATAATCTTTCTTAAATGTTGATAATGTATGGTTAAGTTTAATTTTTTTTACTAAAGGTTCAGAATGAATATATTTGTTTTATTTTTTAAATGCTTGCATAGAGCTGAGCTAACTACTTGAAAACTGTACAGAGAACAACATTTGGAAACTGTTCTTGTCCTCTAAGACCTTTTATTTTATGAAAGCGACACTTGTAAATATCATTTCAGTATAATCAGTGGTAAGAAAAATATTTCAAAAACATCATCAATAGCAAAAGATGATTCTTTAAATTGGAAGAAGCAAGGGACTGTTTGTGGTTCCATTGAACCGTTCTCCCTGAATAAGTATATTTAAAACATTTTCAGAATTTGTACCCTAATCTTTCTTTTGTAATAGCAAGAAATCAAAAGATTATAATTATTTCTTGATTCTTAATGCAGAGCTTAAGGTAGTTTCTGTGTATGTATTGGGGTAGAAGAAAATAGTTTTTTCTTCTTCCTTTCTTGGATTAGCTTGCCCTAAACTACTCCTTTTCCTGAAAGATAAAGCCAAGTTGGGAGAGATTGATGGGAGGAACTTCAAAGGGCATTCTGAGATATTTTCATTATTCCCAAAGTAGAATGTTAGTAAAAATCAACACCCCCCAGAAAGAATTAGTTTATTTTTTAACCATGGCCCAGTCTGACCTCCTTATCTTGTCTTGTCTTTAAATACCAGTGAAAGGCATTCTGGTATATGGATAAGAGTTAGGATTTAGGAGGTCAGGATTCAGATCTCACTCAACGTCCTTTTGGGGTATGGCTGTTGACAAATCATTTTATCTCCCAGTGTGGAAAGGAAACTAGAACGAGTTCTGGACTTTCTGCCACTGTGTTGAAATAGGCAACAATGGGAATATCCATAGAGAGGAAATTGTCAAGACTGACAATTGGTGGGGGAAGGGGCAACTGGGAGTGGCACTTGGGTCTTGTGACTAGGAGCACTTTCTTCTGGCATGGGAAGGGGAGGAGCTTGGCTTTTGGTTCCATGTCTCTGGATTGAAGTTCCTCTACTTGCTTCAGCCAAAGAGATAGCCCAATCAGCTCTGAAAGTCAGAACTGTTCTTGTTGCTTGTTGTCTTCTGCTAAGATTTTGGAAGTGACAAAGCTAGCACAGATATAGCGTAGACGGGAGTGGGAGAAACCTTCCACCAGCCTGTGAGGCCTGGCCTCAGCTCCAAATCTGAGAAAGACT